>NC_058409.1:122629406-122669392 GCF_002201575.2 Neomonachus schauinslandi
TGTGTGTGTGTGTGTGTGTGTGTGTGTGTGTGTGTGTGTGTGTGTGTTTGGGATCTGGGAGAATAAAATCTATTCTGAAGAATAGATATCCCTGAAGAGGTGGAAAGAAGTGTTCCCACCCTGAAGAGGTGGGAAGAAGTTTCTCCTCCTCCCCCACAATTTCTCTTAAATGTCCAGTGTGGCCAGTCTGGACACAGGCTCAATTTTATGCATAGGTTAAGGGCTGTGTGATTTGCAGGGTGCTGGGAAGGCCACGGCAGCAGGCACTCTTGGTTGCCTGCCCATCAGCCATTTCTCCCTTTCTCCTTCCTAACTGCACCCGGACTTTGTTTCTCATGTGCCTGTTGCTCAGCTTTGGGCTCCAGAGGAGGTGGGCTCGAGCCCCATTGCTGTGAATCATGATTGGTCTAACTGATCTTGAGCGTTCCATTTCCCCCTTGTCCCTGATTGGTGTAGGCATGGGTATGTGAAACAAATCTATCCAATGAGAATGAAGAAGTCAGCTGGGGGCGGGGAGCATCTGGGAAAGATTGTCCTCTATCTTTAAAAGATAACACGGAGAAATAAAAGTCCTTCTTAATGCCGTGGTATGTTGTCTGGAAGCTGTGATGTTGAGAGCTTCTATAGCTATCTTGAAAACATGAGAAGACAAGCCCCAGGGAAAAGCCATTCTTCTGAGAATAGCAGAAAAGAAATATGAAAAGGAGTTGAGTCCTTGATATCCTTGTACTGCAGAAGCTGTCTTACTCTGGATTTCTTGTTTTTGAGATAATAAACCCCCTCCCTTTTAAGTCATTTGTCTTTAGTATTTTCTGCTCCTTGCAACTTAAAGAATCTTTAAACACATAGCTTTTCTGACCTAAAATGTTTCCTCTCCATATATGCCATCTCTCCCCTGTTTAGCTTGTGTGAGATACACAGATCATAATCATAATAACAATAGCTACTAATTTCATATCTCTTTTCATGTGCCAGGCACTGTTCTAAATGCTTAAAATAAAGTAATTCATTAAACCCTTATAAAGAGCTCTAAGATAAGCACTCTTTTTTTTTTTTTAAAGATTTTATTTATTTATTTGAGAGAGAGAATGAGAGAGCATGAGAGGGAAGAGGGTCAGAGGGAGAAGCAGACTCCCCGCTGAGCAGGGAGCCCGATGTGGGACTCGATCCAGGGACTCCAGGATCATGACTTGAGCTGAAGGCAGTCGCTTAACCAACTGAGCCACCCAGGCGCCCTAAGATAAGCACTCTTATTATTCCCATTATACAGATAAAGAAACTGCAGCATAGGAAGATTGAGAAAATTGCCAAAGATCCCACAGCTAGTAAGAGGCAGTGATGCGGTCTGAATCTGGGCAGTCTGGCACCAGAGTCCATCCTCTTAACAATGACTCCATTAGCTTCCAGGAGTTGAGCAGACTGGGAACTCTGGACTCTGGTTCTCCTGCGAGGGGCACATGTACTCTGTCCCCATCTGGGGTCAAGTTAGCTGCCTTGCCCTCCCTTGAATGAGGAGCACTCTTTGTACCTCCTCATGAGTGTCTCTTCTCCAAGGTGAGGAAGCCCATGCCAATTTTGTGAGAACCAGGATTGGTGGCTGCCTCACTTCTCTGCAGCTGACGGTGTTGTGGCCAGTGCCCATCAGGTGTCTGGAAATGTGATCCAGAGGCCACCATTCTTATGCATTCTTTATTGCTATCACCAGGATGAGTTGAACTAGACATTGGACAGCCTAAAGGCTAGCCCAGAGCCAGACCTGGGGAACCTTCTTCCTTTCCCCTGGCCTCAAGCTCAGATTCTTTTAAGATCCCTCTGTAACTTAAGGACCCCTGACTCTTGACCTCACTCAGTGGCCCCAGTCTGCAGGACATGGAGTTTTGTTATTAAAGGGCCTTTAAAACCCTCCTGGTCCCATCTCCTCCCACCTCCTCTGTATCCCTCAGCATCCAGTTAGGAGACAGAAGCCACACCAACTATTTTAAAAGAGAAAATTTAATATACATAATTGTTATCTAGGCTTGAAGAATTGAAAAGGCAAAAAGAGAACACAAACGTATCATAGAACAGCAACGGCAGGAAGCAGCTCCCATCCTTCTGGCTGTGGATCAAAGGAAGAGGTTGGAATTACTAAAACTGAGAAACTTCGAGGAGGTGGAATTCTGAGGAGGGAGCCATACTCTGCCTGCACTGGTGGAGCAAGGAGGTATCGCTGGGATGCTGCTGACAGGACCTTGAGGCCCCTAGAAACCAACAAGCAAGTAGGAATGAGTGAGTCAGTCCTGCCTCCTCCAACATTGCAGCTGGCGTCCGGTGCTCTCCGTGGTGGAATCCAGCACTGAGCCAGATGACAAAGCAGCAGGCAGAGCGCAGAAGAGAGGGTTTGAACCTGAAAGACAATAGTTAATGCTCCCTCTCTCTCTCCTTAAGTGTGGTATGACCAGCTCAAGGCACTGCAAGGGCGGACATTTATCAAAGGGAATTCAATACAGTAAGAAAACTTTAATTTCGTCTCCATCCCATTTGCATTGGAGGTATAAGACACACGTGAGGGGGCAGCCACATGGAAGAGAGAACACTCTAGAAAGGCCAGTGCAGGAGGCTTTAAAGGAGCGTAGGTAGATGGTTTGGTGTAGGAAAGTTTACCATGTACTGAGGAGGAGGGCTTTTCTTAAATTTTAGGTAAAACAAAGGAAGGAATTAGATAAGGAAGAGTTTGACACCTATTACTGTCACAGTATTGATACTGTCCTTCCAAAGATCTTTCTGAAAAAAAAAAAAGTTGTTCTTACCTCTTGAATCTCTGGGGAGACTCCATTTCTGCTTATGGGGGGAGGAGTGACGTGTTCCTGAAGGAATGGACGCTTATTAAGGACTTCCTCTGGGCAGACTCTTTTCAGTTCTTTTACCACTTACCATCCATGGAACCCTGGTCAAACTACATTACTTCTTTAAGACCCAGGACCCACGTCTATGAGATGAAAATAGTGCTATTTCATAGAGCTAGGAGGATTAGGGAAATACTGGAAGGCTCTTAGCCCGGTGTTCTTCATACATTGTCTCTCATTGTTTGTTTAGGTACTTTGCCCTTGTATATAAATTTTAGAATCAGCTTCTCCATATTTATAAAATATTCTGCTGGTTTAACCTGCAAAAATGAATTAATGTGCTAACATCCTTTCATGATTAAAAAACTAACAAACAAGCCTCAACAACAACAACAAAGGAACAGAATGGAACTTCTGCAACCTGATAAAGAGCATCTATGAAAAACTCTCAGCTAATATCACATGTAATGGTGAAAGACTGAGTGCTTTTTCTGCAAGGTCAGGAACAAGATCAGGATATCTGCTCTTGCTACTTCTATTCAACATTGTACTGGGCAATTAGGCAAGAAAATGAAATAAAAGGCATTCAGATAGGGAAAAAAGAAGTAAAACAATCTTTATTCCCAAATGACATGATCTTGTATACAGAAAATCCTAAGAATTTATTAAAAAAATTATTAGAACTAATAAACAATTTCAGCAAGGTTGCAGGATATAAGATCAATAAACAAAATAAATTGTATTTGTATATACTTTCTGATACAATAGCATCAAAAAGAATAAAATATTTAGAAATAAAATTAACAATAAAAATGCAAGGTTTGTACACTAAAAATTACAAAATATTTTGGAAAGAAAGTTTTAAAAAATCTAAATAAATGAAAGTAGGTCTCAGGCTCATGGATTGAAAGACTTAATATTGTTAAAAATGACAACACTCCCTGAACTCATCTACAGATTTAACACAATGTCTATCAAACTCCTGGCTGACTTCTTTATAGGAATTGACAAGCAGATCCTCAAATTCATATGGAGATGCAGGAAACCCAGAACAGCCAAAACAACTTTGAGAAAGAATAAATGTGGAGAACTATCATTAACCTGGTACCAAGACTTATTATAAAGTTATAGTTATCAAGACAATGTGATAAAGATAGGCATGTAGTTTAATGGAATAAACTAGAGAAATATATATATATATAAATACAGAAGAAATAGAGAAATATTTCAGTTCCATTCTGTTCCTTTTTTGCTGAGGCTTGTTTGTTTGTTAGTTTTTTAACAAAGATAGGTATGTGGTTTAATGGAATAAGCTAGAGAAATATAAATATATCTGATTTTTAACAGAAGGGCAAAGGCAA
The DNA here is from genome assembly GCF_002201575.2 of Neomonachus schauinslandi. Taxonomy (NCBI): domain Eukaryota; kingdom Metazoa; phylum Chordata; class Mammalia; order Carnivora; family Phocidae; genus Neomonachus; species Neomonachus schauinslandi. Next base: position 122,633,593 of record NC_058409.1, read on the forward strand.
TCTGGGAGCAAAAGGAAAGCCTTGTCAACAAATGTTGCCAAAGCATGTAGATACCCAGAAGCAAAAACAAAAACAAAACACAAACAAAATAAAAGATATATAATTCACAAAAATTAACTCAACATGGATCATGTACCTACATGTAAAATGAAAACTAGAACATGTCTAGAAGGAAGCATAGGAGAAAATCTTTGTGACTTTGGGTTAGATTTCATAGATATGATAGCATGATTCACATTAATAAATGAAATTTCATCAAATTAAGAATTTCTGCTCTTTGACATAAGAGAATGAAAAGACAAGCCGCATCTTTGTGAGAAAATATTTACAAATCACATATCTGATATTGGATGTGCATCCAGAATATATTAAAGAACACTCAAAACTCAATCATGAAACAAACAACCCAACTTAAAAATGGGCAACAGCTTTCAACAGACATTTCACCAAAGAAGATATATAAATGCCAAATAAGCACATGGATAGATGCTCTTTATCATTAGTCATTAGAAAAATGCACATTACAACCACATTGAGATAACACTACAAATGTATTAGAACACCTAAATTTAAAACACTGACTGTAGCAAGATTTGGTGAGGATTTAGAGCAACTGGAATCCTCATATACTTCTGGTGGGAATATAAAGTGGCCCAACTCCCCTGAAAAACAAATCTGGCAATTTCTTAAGTTAAACATACAGTTACCATATGATGCAGCTGCTTCACTCCTAGGTATTTACTCAAGAGAAATAAAAACATATGTTTCTACAAAAATTTGTAATGAATATTCGTAATTTTATTTATAACAACCCCAAACAGAAAACAACCTTGTGGTTTAGTAAAAAAACAAAACAAAAAACATATATATTTGGTTTTTGTCCCTGGTTCCTGGCACAGAGCTCCTAAAACCCTTGGAATTTCCTGAGTGATAGGAGGCTCTTTTGTTCTTTGTAACAAATCTCTTTAGACCATATCTGAGTTTATGCTAGTGAGGTACATTGCAGTGAAATCCCTTCAGGATAGCTTCAGGATAAGGACTGGTCGCCAGAAAGACCAGGCATGTGATTAGAGGATTAGCACTTTCAGCCCTACTTTCTGACCTCTTTCCTGGGAGGGGAGAGGGGCTGGAGATTGAGTTCATTCACCAATGGCAGATAATTTAATCAATCATGCCTACATCATGAAACCTCCATAAAATCCCTTAAACGATGGGGTTTGGAAAGCTTTCTGATTGGCAAACACATGGCTGTTTGGGGGAGGGTAGCACATGGAGAGGGCATGGAAGCTCGACACCCTTCTCCCACCATCCCTTGCCCTACACATCTCTTCTACCTTGCTGTTTCTGAGTGGTATCCTTTATGAGAAACTAGAATCATAAATAAACTGCTTTTCTGAATTCTGTGAATCATTCAAGTAAATTACAACGGAAGAAGGGTTGTGGGAAGCTCGGAAGTAGTAGTCAGCTGGGCAGAAGTGTGGGTTGCATGGGGACTCCACTTTTGGCTGGTATCTGTAGTGGGGATAGTCCTGTGGTACTGAGCCCTTACCCTGTGGGGTCTGTGCTAACTCTGGGTAGTTAGTGTCGGAATTGAATTGCCGGACACGCGATTGATATCAGAATTGGAGAACTGGTTGTTGGTGCTGGAAAAAGATATCACAAACCCAAATATCCATTGATAGATGAATAAATTGCTATATAAGCATTTATAAAATGCTACTCAGCAATAAAAACAAATTAACTATTAATACAGCTACAATGTGGATGAATCTCAAAATAATTACACTGGGAGAAAAAGAACAGAGAAAAAGAAGTGTATGCTATATGAATCCATTTACATAAAATAACAAATGTAACCTAATCTATGGTGGCAGAAAGCAGACTGGTGTTGGCCAGGGAGTGGGGGGCAGAGGAAGGAATTACAAAGGGTCATGGGGTTTTTTGGGGGTGTCAGGTAATGGATATACTCATTATATTAATTATGGTGATGGTTTCACACACACATATATGTGTGTATTCACAGGTATATATGTGTATATATATACATAACGCTTCTCAAATTATACATCTTAAATATTACAATTTATTGTATATCAATCATACCTTAGTAAGTCTGTTATAATTTTTTATATTCAAATGGTTATCTCTAGGTGATAGATTTTGAGAGTTTTATTTACTTTTTTTTTTTTTAAAGATTTTATTTATTTGAGAGAGAGAGAGAGAGTGCTGGGGGTAGGGGCAGAGGGAGGAAGAGAAAGAACCTCAAGTAGACTCCACACGGAGAGCAGAGCCTGACATGGGGCTCAACCCCATGACCCTGAGATCATGACCTGAGCCGAAATCAAGAGTTGGACCCTTATCCGACTGAGCCACCCAGGTGCCCCTCTGTTTGTTTGGTTTTTTTTGAGAATCTTGTTTACTTTTATACTTTGTTATCTTTATACTTTCCTCTAGTTTTAAAACTTTCTGCAGTGAACTTGTGTATGGTAGAAAATGACTGTATACAGGAATAAAAACAAAAAAATGATATGAAAATATTGTGTAGGGCTAAGACAACATGATTGATTTTACAGAAACCTTGTGAGTAAAGTAGTCCTTTGTGGGCTCATCTAGGAACCCAGTCACCATTTATAATGAGGCCACTGTGAAAAAAAAAAAAATGTGCTCTCCATCCCCAAAGCTGATATTAAATGGAATTGAATTGAATTTTCAGAACAGTTTGTTTTGTTTTGTTTTTTTGTTTTAGCTCTCTTACCAGTGAAGTCATTTTCGTTTGTTTCAGGTTTTGTTCATGAGAGTTTCTTTTATTTTCTTGAGGATTTTTTTTTTCCACAGTAGAGTAAAATGGTTCTTTAAAAATTGAAGCAATAGTTGGTGTGGGAAATGTCAGTGAGGACTAAGGGCAGAGAAGTTTTCTGTTTGATTCACCAGGAAAAGCTTTCAATGTGGTTACGGTCAGAAACAAGTCTATAAATATTGCACCTTGTTACGGCAAAAGCCTGTCTCCCAGTTTATGAGGCACTAGTGACAGAATTGCTTGGTGAACTGCTTCTCTCCCCACATATAGTCTCTGGCTTCCCCTAAGGCCTTCTGCAAATGACAAAACTTAAGTTAGCCTCCTGTTTCAGGACAGCTTCTGTCCCATCCATGGTCTCTACTGAGTCTGTCCTACTGTCTCATCAGACCTGATCAAACACTTGTTTTCCAGAGAAGTTCTCACCCTGTGAACTTTTTGCAGGCAGTGAAGCATAAAGCAAAAAGCAGGCTGAAAAATTTTGGATTGGTGGGACTCATGATGATTCTTAGGGGAAGGGGACAAAACTCAAATCCAACTGAACTTAGACTTGCTAGAACCGAACTACAACTCGTTAGTCCCTTCAGAACAGGAAAACCAAGGAAACACGAAGGAAGCTTGCACAGAGTTACAGTCGTTTTTTTCAGACTCACAAGGTACAACTCTATTTCCCACTCTTTATTGCCTTGGAAACTTCACACAGTCTCAAAGACACAACCTGATGTCACACCTTGGTCTATTGGAAAGAGCTCAATCCAGATGTTATACAGTTTTCTTTGACTACCCAGAGTAGGCTCAGCTATTGTTCCTTCCATAGGGCTCTTGAAGCACTCAACATTATGTTGGAATTTCTTGCTTATCTTAAAGGGAAAACCTTTCTCTTTCTTCTATGAATCTGCCCCAACATCTAGCAGAGTTCCTGACACATAGTAGGCACTCAAAAAATGTATAGGTGACTTACGCATACTGTTTTATCAACAAATTCCAAATAAGTGATAAAGCTTAAATAAATGCATTGTTTGAAGGTAACTGATGGAACAGTGGAGGAATAAACTAAGAGGTTTCTTGTTATTTAATTTCACTCTTATTGCTATTATTTTTTAAGTTTCTCAGGGTGCTAAAGAGAAGTACGGTAAATCAGTGGCATTAAGTCATGTGATTTCATCATTCTGTTACCCTCTGCCCCAGCACAGCTGACTCTCCAAGAAATCTCTTGTTGGAAAATAATTTCTTTCTTTTTTTTTTAAAGTTTTTATTTACTTAGAGAGAGAGAGTGAGAGAGAGAGAGAGAGAGCACGAGAGGGGGGAGGGTCAGACGGAGAAGCAGACTCCTCACTGAGCAGGGAGCCTGCTGCAGGACTCAATCCTGGGACTCCAGGATCATGACTGGAGCAGTCGCTTAACTGACTGAGCCACCCAGATGCCTGTCTTATTGGAAAATAATTTTTAAGTCATTTTATGCATTCAGGATTAAGGTTTGTATCACTCAGCATTTTAGTTGCAAGCAATAGAAACCAACTCTAGCTAATTTAAGTAGAAAAGGGACTTATCAGATATTGGTAGCTAACAGAATCTTGGGTTGGGCCAAGTAATCAGCCAAGCATAATGCTCCAAATGCCACAGTGAACCTGTTTCCTAAAGACCCCAGTGTCCCTCTGGTATTGGGGCATCTCCAGCATCTCCAATGTAGCCTTGGACTCTGCCACTGAACCAGTTGCCACTGTTGGCTCCAGAGATGGAGTGGAGCTGCGGTCACTGTAGCCACCCTTACTGGAATGGGTTGTGAGTGGTCCTGCTCCTTTGTGTCACTGGTCTCCTATTGTAAGTCTAGGGCAGAAACAAAACTGAGGTCCAGGCCCTAGATACGCAGCTGTTGGGACAGTGATTATCTGGCATGTACTCTGGGAGTAGAAGGTCTCTGTCTCTCTCAGATGCTGGGGCCCTGGATATCCTTTACAAGGCTGTCTTAACATTACTATCTCAAGGATAGGAGGCTGGGAAATACCTTTAATATACAACTGCTGAGAACCATCAAATACTATCTTTGTGACAATGACACAAGAGAAAAATACTGAGACTGAGAATTAGTATAAAATATTGGACAATCATGTATAGAAATCAGTGGGTGAAGTCTGTGAATGCTCTGCAATTTTATGTGAAATTAAGTGTATTTCAAAGGCATGCATTGTGCAAAGGCTTAAGAACCTAGATCTAGATTATAGTCTAAACCCATCACTTCGTAGGCTAGACTAATAAACTGAGGCCCAGAAAGTGGCTTATTTAAGGATGTACAGGGTCTCCTAGCAGAATAAGGACTAGAGCTCATGCCTCAAACATTTGTCTGAAGAACATCTTCCAAGTGCAAAGTACCATTTAAGGTCATGGATGTGTTTGTCTTAGAATAACCATGTCAATTTGCACCAACGTTATTACATGTTTTGTGTAAACACAGGAGCCTGATCCCAGGCTTTGATTTCAGCTTTGTTCTTAATTACATTGTCTTGTATTGGTGTAAATCTCACTTGCTCTCCTTACATTCCCTACCAGTGACCTAGACATATCACCTGCAAGAAAGAGGGAGGCAAATTAAGCACAGGTGAGAAGCCCCAGGTCAGGCAATTCCAGGACCTATAGCTGCAGTCAGGTTTCTGGAGGTCTCTTCCAAGTTGAGCCCTTTGTGCACAGCTACTCTGGTCTCATTTACAGGCTCTGCTGCCTGGGCTGAAACTGCCCACCCCTCATAGCAAATGGACTGCCAGAGTGATTGCTAATTGCACTGTCCAGCCATTTGTCCAGTAGTCCAGGTGTTGAGAACTCAAAGTTCTATTGGGATCAAACAAGTAACGAGTGAAGCTATCCAAGGTAAGACAAGGGGAAGTGGTGGAAACTGGAGTAAACCAAAGCTGGAGCTAGCTAGTTACCAACAGCAGCTGGAGAAAAACAAAGTCAGATTCCTACTTCACTTTTTACACAGAAATAAATTGGGGACTAGCCTCAGTTCTATATATATATCAACCAAATATATATATTTGATCTCAATAACTCAAAGTAATGACTAAGTCTATAAGACCTAAGAAACGAAGTTGCCCATGAATAGATAAAGCTGTATTATATTTTCTTACCCAACTACATGCAAAAGGATTGCCTGCCACTCTTTAAGCAATGTGACAGAAGGGCAGGGAAACTATCCAGTACTTCGGAACAGATGAAAGTAATTTCAAAGCGGGTGCCCGGGTGGCTCAGTTGTTAAGTGTCTGCCTTAGGCTCAGGTCATGATCCCAGGGTCCTGGGATGGAGCCCCGCATCAGGCTCCCTGCTCTGTGGGAAGCCTGCTTCTCCCTCTCCCACTCCCCCTGCTTGTGTTCCCTCTCTCGCGGTGTCTCTCTCTGTCAAATAAATAAATAAAATCTTAAAAAAAAAACTAATTTCAAAGCAATAAGGGGCTGACTTGATTGATTTACAGATCGAGCAGGACCATTAGGAAGGCATGGTGTCATGATTTTATTGGGATTTTTTCTTAGTGAACACAAAATAATGGTGCATCTCCCAGTTGATGGCATCCTAGAAACACAGCATATATATTTGCTTGTGTGTGCATATCTCTGGAAGAACACACAAGAACCTCTAGCAGGGGTTGTCTCTGGGGGAAGCGGCACTCAGTGTTAAGGGACAGTGTGTTTGTATTTTTTGAACTTTGTAACCAGGTACCAGTATTATCTATCAAAAACTTAATATGCATTATAATTAAAAAATAAAACAGTCGCTGTTTATGTGCTGATGTGGAATGAAACCCAAGATAGTGTTAAATAAAAAAAATTAAGTAGGGCGCCTGGGTGGCTTAGTCGTTAAGTGTCTGCCTTCAGCTCAGGTCATGATCCTGGGGTCCTGGGATCGAGCCCCGCATCAGGCTCCCTGCTCCGTGGGAAGCCTGCTTCTCCCTCTCCCACTCCCCCTGCTTGTGTTCCCTCTCTTGCTATCTCTCTCAGTCAAATAAATAAATAAAATCTTAGAAAAAAAAATTAAGTAAATGCATAAAGTAGGCAGTTCTTTTCAGATCCCGTCCATTTTGCTACATGGGAATGCCACTGTTCCCTGATCTTCTGATTTTTCAGTAAAAGCTTGAAATCTCAATTTTGTTTTGAAATTTCCTAATTTTTAGGTTGACAAGCAATTCGAATTCTTTCAAACATGATTAGGATTATAAAACCCATCTGTGAGTGGGCTGGGGTCCACGGACTGCCCCTTGGGGACATACATGTTGTTCCTGACAGTGGCCCTGCCACACATATTTATGCACATTGCCCTGAGGCACCTGCCAAGGGGATGAGTGGGGACTGAAATCAGCCCTGTCCCCTTTTCGCGGAGCCTGTGCGCTCCTGGGGGAAGGGTGCAAAGTGCCATCTGCTCACCAAGCGTTCCACCAAAGTCACCAAAGTTGCCCATAGGGGCACTTCTTCCTAACTTAAGCCAAGGTGGTCTACTGGTTAGCTTCCCGCCTGATGGAAGAAAGACCAGTGACTTCAGGTTTTTAAAGGTAAAACTTAAACTCAGATCTGTTTTTTTCTGCTACAAAATCGATTACTCCTCACTCTCTTGGCTTATGGACTATTTGAGGTGAAGGATATGTTAGCTCAGAAGGCCAGTGGAATGAATTCACATGGTTGCACAGGACTCTGAAGTCCTGTGACCATCTTGGCCAAGACAGATATGGCAGGTTGTCAAGGGTATGGTTCTTTTTGCTTTGTTTGGTAAAAAAAAAAAAACAGCTGCCAAAGCTTTTGTACTTATTCTTCCTTTCTGGAGATGAACACACAGTTGTCACCAATACCCGCTCACCCACCCACCCGCCAACCAGGACATTATACTGAAGCTAAGGAAAACAAGTTAAATCAGTAGGGGTGTTTGTTGTGCTGGGCATTAGTTGAGATAAGACACTCAAGGGACTTAGTGCACATGTCCAGTACATAGTGAATTCTCAGTAAATGGTTGCTCATTTTTTAAAAATAAATTGAAAGTAGAATTCATATGTAAAGTCCTAAACGTCTTCAGACTTTATGAAGTTCGAAGTAAAATACCTTTTGTGGTAAGATAGATATCAAAGTCCTAGGCAACCAACCTAGACTTTCCAAAAATACTGGTCATTACAAGTTATGGATTCACTTAAATTTGGCTTCATTTTAATGTCCCTTGTCAGCACTGGAAAGCAGGAGAAAATGAGAGACAGAAAAGTCATTCCTCCCTGCTGGCTTTTTTCTCTCTGTTCAAAAACGTCAACTCTACCAAAGTGTTGCTGAGATTGCTAAGAAACTGGATGCTGTGTACTCCGATTTGGGACAAAGCAATCCACAGATTTTCCACACACTTCCTGCCCCCCGTTCCCACTACATCGACAGGGTTAAAAGCAATCTGCAATATATTATACTGGTTTCAAGTTTAGGTCTGTTTCTTCATATGGAAATAGTGGTGGTTGAATCCGATGATGATAGTACCTACTTCCTAAGGTTGTTTTAAGGATTAAAGAAAGTAATATCTCTAAAGTGTTCAGTACATTGCCTGGTACACCGAGGTGTTCAGTTGGTTTTAGCTAGGATTAGGCACCAGAAAGCAGGACTATGAAACTTCATTCGTCATACACTTATCAAATGCCCCCCCCCTCCTCTGTGCCAGAAACAAACTCAAAGACAGGAAGAATGAGCCTTTAAGTGGTTTATGTTCTAACAGAACAATAATTTAGGATAAGAGGAAAGAGAGAGGACACAGTCACAGAGTGATAAGCAGCCACCCAGAGGCGGTGGGAGTCTGGTTTGTGGGAATTTCCTATTTTGTACAGCATACTTTGATCTTGTTATTACCTGCACTATAGCTATAACTTTGTTTTCCATATGGAGACAAGTGGGATCAGTAATTGGGTAATTTTGACAGAGCCATGACTCACAGAATGAAAAGAATGTTGGCTCACCTAATTCATTCCTTGCAACAGTCTTCAAGAAGGTCAGTGACCAAATAATCCAAGATATCCATGTCTTCCCTTTTCCACACAGGGCCTTTAGTAGTAGAGACTCACCTGTCTCTTTGAAGAGGCACCTGTTTTAAGAGCCTTCCAATCGAGGCTGCTTCTTTCTCATGTACAACTTTATTTTCCTGTAGTAAATCAAATTCTCTCTATATGAAGGTGAGTAAGCCAGGCAGAATTTCTAGGTCATGGCAGCTCACTGCCCTTTCCACTTCTGCTGATATCCATCCTCAAGAGGAGTTCTTGGCCATATTCTGGTTTCTCATTGAAGGAGACATTAGAATGTCATTCTGCCACATTCCTCAGGGAAAGTATTCAGCGGAAGGCCTTCCTGAGAATTTATGGTTAAAGTTTAGTAAAACTGGAAATACCCTATTAATGTTCAAGAAGTTTTAGTAAGTTCCATGTCCTGGACTGGAATCTGGAGTATGTTTTTTTGTTGTTTTGTTTTTGCTTTTTACAATGGTTTCTCTGACATAATTAGGGCAGCACCTGTAAGAGTTGAGGGCCAAAGGTTAAGGGGGCCCCAACTCACCTGTCTCTACCTCAGTGGAAACGCTCATTTCATTTCAGCAAAAATAAATTGGGCACCTCCTGTGTGCCCAGTACATAAGTATGACTATTTGGAAGATCAAAGGGTTCTGTAGGTCTGCAGATACCACTCAGCACAGCTAAACCTTTAAAATCCACAGGTGTCTTCACTTGCTAAACATAAATTCTTTAGCTCAGACTTAAACTGGCTTAGAGCTGGAAGAGACTTTAGGAATTTTCTAGTACTCCATGAAGGATCCCTTCTCCAGAATCCCTCGTATATGACTGTTGAGCTTGAGCGTTCATATCTCTTGGGAGGGAGAAGTCACTCCTTCCGATGAACACTGTTCCACCTGCCACCCAAAGTTTTTTGTAAGAATTAAAGTATTATAAATAAGGAAACTAGAACATAGTATGCCCTCCTCAAATATTAATTCTTTACCACTAGGTTGGAAAGTTCTTCCCTAAACTGATCTTAATGCAACCTCTGTCCCTTCTAGTCATATTGGTTCTCGCTTCACCGAAGTTCAACATGAGACCAGTGCACTGCGTCCTGTGCATGACAGCCCGCGAAGCATTTGTGGATAGCTGCCTTCCATCCCACCATCTCTGGCCTCATCCCATGCTCCTCAGTGTCACGACCTCCAAGCAGCCTACCTGACAAATACAGCCACAATACATCCTCCTTTTCAGTCTCTCCATCAATCACCTTGTCTGTCTTCTTCAAGCACTTTTCACGGTCTGAAATTATCTTGCTCATGCATTTGCGTATTTCTTTGGGGTTGACAAGGGGCAGGGATCCGGCCTGTCTTGTTCACTACCAGATCATTTGTGCCTCGACCCGGGACTAGCAAGCACTCAGCAAATATTTGTTGTTTATGAGTAATTAATTGAAACCAGTCTTTGAATGAGTTGAATGAGTAATTAACTGAAACCAGTCTTTCAACCATTCCTTATAAGATTTTATTCTACTCCGTTTCTTTGGCTCAGGTAACAGTAGCTCTATCCTAGAGATGGGGATGAAAAATAAAGAAGCTACATTAGAGCAAGGAACATCTACAAGCCACTTCCTTTTCTTACTCCTTTGAATACAGTGTGATACTGAGAGAAAAGAAAAAGCTGTCAGGACCTGGATTCTTGTTTGATATCTGCTGGTATCTTACTGTGTGGCCTCAGAAAAGTCTCTCAACCTTTCTGAACTTTAGTTTTCTCACATGGAAAATCCAGAGGGCAGGCAACTTGATCTTGAAGGTGCCCTGGGGCCCAGAAATTCTGTCAGTGGGCGTATAAACACCAAAAAAGAAGCTTCAGTGTAGTTCAGGTGTACTTAAGATCTGGTCATTCTCCACTAGCAAAGGGTCTGAGATTCCCAAGTCTGGATGTACATTTGAATCACCCAGGAAGTGTTTTATTAAATCAACTTTATTGAAATACAATTTACATGCAATTAAGTGTACATAATCTAGAGTATTCAGTTATATGAGTTTTGACAACTCTATACACCCTGTAACCACCACTCCAATATAATATACAACATTACCCTGGTACTGGAAAGTTCCCTCATGCCTCTTTGCAGTCAATCTACATAACCCCCTGCCCTATGCAACCACCAGCTTGATTTCGATCACCAGAGATTAGTTGTGTTTATTTTAGAACTTTATATATTTATGAAGTGTGTCATAATCATACAGTGTGTAGTCTTTTGTGTTTGGCTTCTTTTGCTGAGAATATTGTTGTTGAGATGCCATCCATGTTGTTGCCTATATCAATACTTTGTTCTATTTATGTAGCTGAGTAATGGTCCATTCTAGAAAAGCTTCTTCAATGTAGACTCCACTGCTGATCTCGATATTCAGACCTCTGAAGTTGAAGTTCAGAAATCTGTGTGTTTAACGTGTGGTAGATGGAATGCTTCTATAGAAGTTGGGTTTAGGAAACTTTTAATTAAGGGATTTCCCCCTCAAGTTCATATAGTTCCCACGATACAAGCAACTGGTATGCCTGAGAGTAAATTGGTCAAACGTTCTGTGCAGGGCTGAAAACCCTGAAAAACCTGTCGGTCTATCCCAGCCAGATCTTGTGGCCTTCCAAAGCTCATGAAGTTCGCAGTGCTTGTGACAAAGCCCAGAAAGTCAGCTCTGCAAATATTCTTTCAGCTCTAAGGCACCTGTCAACTGAGTTATGAGTCTCAGTGTTCCCAGGTAAGTCTATAATCTTAATCTATAAAAGCTCACCCCTGTCCCGGAGAACCAGAGGTGCTTAGAACAGCCTTCCATTTCAGCCCAGCTGCTGGAATTACTCATGACAGTTTTATGAGTTGTTTTACTGTCTGGTAAACTTTTTTTCTTTCCTTTTTTTTTTTTTTTTGGTCTTAATTGAGGGATGCATTCTTTCACCATAGTACACAAACGCCACCTTCAGGCAGGAAATAGAACATTCTTTTGAAACCACAGGGAAGAATTTTCCTACATGAGAACTTTAAAAAAGTCTTGAGATCAACATACAGTTTATTTTTTTAAATTTCAGTCCAGATTTTTAAGAATTAGAACTTTTTTTAGATAAGTTTTGGGTTCACAGAAAAAAGGAGCAAAAGGTATAGAGGTTTTCCATATATTCACTGCCTTTATATATGCGCATCCCACACCAGAGTGGCACATTTGTTACAATAGATGAACCTATATCACTATCTTGCAAAGGCTATAGTTTATATTAGGTTTACCTCTTGGCGTTGTCCATTCTGTGGGTTTGGGCAAATGTATAGTGATGTGTGGTCACCATTACAATATCACACAGAGTAATCTCATTGCCTTAAAAACTCTCTGTGCTCAGCCTACTCATCCCTCTCTCCCCTCTAACCCCCACCAATCACTGATCCTTTACTATTTCTATAGTTTTCCAGAATGTCATATAGCTGTATCATACAGTATGTAGCCTTTTCAGATTGGCTTCTCTCACTTATTAATATGAATTTAAGTTTTCCTTATGTCTTTTCATGGCTTGATAGCTCATCGCTTTTTAGTGCTGGATAATAGTCCATTGTCTGGATGGACCACAGTTGATTTATCCATTCACCTACTGAAGGTTATCCTGGTTTCTTCTAAATTTTGGCAATTATGAATAAAGCTGCTATAAGCATCCATGTGTAGGGTTTTTGTGGACATAAGATTTCAACTTCTTTGGATAAATACCAAGGAGAGTGATTCTGGATCATATAATAATAGGTTCAGTTTTGTAAGAAACACTCAAACTATCTTCCTGTTTCTCTACATCCTCACCAGCATTTGTTAGTGTCATTGTTTTGGAGTCTGGCCATTCTAATAGTTGTGTAGTGGTATCTCATTGTTATTTTAATTTGCAATTCCCTAATAACATATAATGTAGAGCATCTTTTTATGTACTTATTTGCCATCTTTATATCATCTTTGGTGAGGTGTCCATTCAGGTATGTTGCCCATTTTTAAATTGGGCTGTTCATTTTCTTTCTTTCTTTCTTTCTTTTTTTTTTTAAAGATTTTATTTATCCATTTGACAGAGGGAGAGAGCGAGCACAAGTAGGCAGACAGGCAGGCAGTGGGAGAGGGAGAAGCAGGCTCCCCGCCGAGCACAGAGCCCAATGAGGGGCTCAATCCCAGGACGCTGGGATCATGACCCGAGCCGAAGGCAGACGCTCAACCGACTGAGCCACCCAGGCACCTTGGACTGTTCATTTTCTTATTGTTGGGTTTTAGGAGTTGGTTGTATATTTTGAGTAACAGTTCTTTTTCAGATATGTCTTTTGCAAATATTTTCTTCCAGTTTGTGGCTTGTCTTTCATTCTTTTGACAGTGTCTCTTGCAGAGCAGAAGTTTTTAATTCTAATGAAGTCTAATTTATCAATTATTTCTTTCATGGGTTGTGCCTTTTGGTGTTGTATCTAAAAAGTCATTGTCGTGCCCAAGGTCATCTAAATTTTCTCCTATTTTATCTTCCAGGAATTTTAGAGTTTTGTATTTTACATTTAGATCTATGATCCATTTTGAGTTAATTTTTGTAAAGGTTGTTATGTTCTGTGTCTAGAGCTATTTGGTTTTTGTTTGTTTATTTTGTATTTTATTTTTATTTTTTGTATGTGGTTGTCTACTTGTTCCAGCACCATTTGTTGAAAGGTTGTCTTTTTTCCATTGTATTTTCTTTGCTTCTTTGTCAATGATTGGTTGACTATGTGTGGGTCTATTTCTGGGCCCTCTATTCTGTTTCATTGATCTATTTGTCTATTCTTTCACCAGCACTGTCTGGACTAGGTAGCTTTATGGTAAATCTTGAAGTTGGGTAGTGGCACTCTTCTGACTTTGCTCTTCTCCTTTAATACTCTGAATTGTTTGCTTCTCCAAATAAACTTTAGAATCAGTTTGCTAATATCCATGAAATAACTTGCTGGGATTTTGATTGGGATTGTGTTGAATTTATAGATCAAGTTGGGAAGAGCAGGCATCTTGACAATATTGAGTCTCTGTATCAGTGAACATGAAATCTTTCTCCATTTATTTAGTTCTTCTTTGATTTCTTTCATCAGAGTTTTGTGGTTTTCCTCATATAGATCTTGTACATATTTTGTTACCTTTATACCTAAGTATTCATTTTTTTGGAGGGCTAGTGTAAACGGTATTGTGTTTTTAAATTCAAATTCCACTTGTTTATTGCTGGTAGAAAAGTGATTGATTTTTATATATTAACCTTGTGTCTTATAATCTTGCTATAATTTCTTATTAATCCCAGAGTGTTCTCTTAATTCTTTCAGATTTTCTGCCTAGATGATCATGTCATCTATGAACAAAGACAGTTTTGTTTCTTTCTTCACCATCTGTATACATTTTATTACCTTTTCTTATTACATTAGCTAGGACTTCCAGGACAATGTTGAAAAGGAGTAGTGAAAAGAACATCCTTGTCTTGTTCCTGATCTTAGTGAGAAAGCTTCTAGTCTCGTTATTGATGTTAGCTGTAGGTTTTTGTAGATGTTCATCAGTTCATTTAAATCTTTTGCGTGTATCTTAAATCTTTTGAAATATTACTAAAAGATGGAAAGAGTGGGCACTCAGGCAACACTGAACCATGAAAGCAGGTTTATGAGACGTTCCTTTTATACTTCAAATTGTTAACTGTGCTTTAAATCAACTAGTCAAAGAAAATTGTTCATAACTAGTTTCACTTTAAAATCCAGGAAACATATGTTCCACTGGCTAGTCATTTAATTTCTAAGCAAGTCTCTTGTATTGTAAAGAAATCTGTCTGAAAATCAAAACTAATGTGTCAATTTCTCTTTAGTGTATGTATTGTTAAATGAATTCTTTCCTAACTGACCACAATTAAATATTATGGATCCTACCACTATGCTCTATATTTTGCTTACTGTTAGTTTCATGATGGTTTCAGTCATTTATTACATCTTTCAACATCTGTTGTGTGGCTAATAATGTAATAAAAACACAAAGAAATTTAAGTCACAGTTTTTTCCTTCCAGGGATTTAGAAATCCATTAGGGAGTAAAGATAGACATTAGAAACAGCCAAGAGACAATACAAAGCAGAGTGTACTTAATCATCAAAATGAATGATGTTGGCTCTAAGTATAAAAGGAGCCAGGGATATGACAGATCATTGCAGATTAGAGATGGAAGATCCTACAGAGAAGGCAGTAGCAGATTGGTCCTGATAGGGTAAGTTGGATTTGCAAAGTGAAAGGGAGTGGGCAAGGCATTTCTTCCAGATGCTTGGTCAGCATGAATAATGGTTTGGAGCTGGGAATGAGCATGGCATGAGTAAGAAGAGCATAAGCAGAGCATGAAAAGAATGGTCTTGGGGCTTATTCTCCTTGAGGTGTGATTGTTCACAATGTTATTTTCTGTAATGATAAAGGAGGAAGATTTTAACACTCTACAGAACAAATAAAACCATGATTTAGTTTCATAGTTTATGTTGCTCACTATAAGTGTAACTATCAGAAAAATGATAGAACGATTAAAATCCTGCCCCGCCTCTGCCCCCAGTGTTGATATACAGCACATCCTTTCCCTTCCCCTCGCCTCCATTTTTGGGAGGCTGTGAGGGAACTAGCCTGGCTGGAGCAGTGGGTTGCTGCATTGTAGGTAGGTTGGGGGAGATCCTAGATCCCATTAATAATGGCTGGCTTCCATTATTTGACTCTCTATCTTGGACCCCTCTCCCCAAAAGTAAGGGGCTATTCACCCAGAGAATGAAAGCCCTTTTCTATCACTGTAAAGACAGGACTGGGCTGCTGCAACCATAGAAAAATGACTAGTATGCCAAGTATGAGTAACATTGGATTTCCTGCTGCTTCCATTTGAGCCCCAGTTCTCCGTTTTTCTGATAACAGATTTCCTGCGTGTATGGCTAGAGAGAGCCTGCAGTGTAGGGCCTGGTGGTATTAATGCTGGAGGTTGCCTCCGCTACCCCTCTGAGGAGTAAGGTGGTAGAGTGCAAATGTTCATGGTGCTCTCTGGGGGCACAGGTCACAGGGGTACTGATCATCTCCCTAGTTCCTATCCTACTCTGGGGAAGTTTAAGAGTCATGGTAGCAATTACAACTGCCATATAAAGGTTTCAATGTGAACATTTCAAAACCAAGTATTGTGAGTTTCAAAAAAGGGCACAGTGAATTTCTCTTTCTCTCTTCATAGTGTTGACCACTTATAAAAACTCCCACTCTGAAAGGCAGCAGTATATATATATATATATTTTTTTTTTTTCTCTTGAGGAGTATTGTTGGTTAATGTGGATTAAGACTGCCATCCATTAATACATTCAACAAGTGTTTATTGTATACTCACTTTGCAAAATGCCCATGCTTGCAGATAGGGATACAGTGGTGAGCAAAACAGCTAGTCATTGTTTTCACGGTATTTAGAATCTAGTAGGAGAGGCAAAAATAAATAAATAAATAAATAAACTATAGCAATGAAATGCATTGAATACTCACATGGAAAGAATACACAGGAGAATATAGCAAAAGAACTTAACTAAGTCGAAGGATAAATTTGAAATTAGCCAGGCATTGGGAAGAGGAAGAGTGTTTCAGGAGGAGGGATAGCCTGGGCAAAGGACCAAAGGTGTTACGGGAGCAGAGAGTGGTACATACCAAGACGAGAGGCAGAGGCAGGGGTCTGACCATGATGGTTTCTGGAAGTCCTCTTGAGGAGTGTGGATTTGATCAAAAGTGCATGGGAAACCACTGAAAAATTTAAAGCAGAGGAGCAAAAAGTGCATATTAGAAAAAAGTGCCTTGTACCCCCTACTGAAATACAGAGATTCAGACAAAGGCTTATTTACAAACACTAAGCAACAGGAACCCTCAAAAGTTACCCCCAATTTGGCTACATATTCAAATAGCCACCTGTTAACATTATTTTTCATTCTGGGTAAGGGTGAAATATGAGAAAGAAAACCAAAAATTGTGTCAGCACTTTAGATTCTCTAGGATTCAGAGGTTTTCATGAGCCAGGATGATTCAGGATAGAACTCACATTTCAAAATAGTGGAGGAAATGGCTTTCTTAGTGTCTGGACCAGAAGAGGTAAAAGGAAATAGGCAAAGTGTTGACTGTGGCTATCTCTATTATGAGTGATTTTATTTTATGACTTATGTTTTTCAGTAGTCTCTGAATTTCTGTATATATTTTAAAATCTGAGGAAATATTCTTTTTAATTTAGAATATAACAAAGTTAAACTTTCCAGAATTTTCTCTTCTATTCTTTAATCATCCTTCCATCTTTGCATATCCTAAAGGTCATAGAGAGCAAGTTTTGATTCATTATTCATTATTCAGGATCCTGGGGCCCTGGAGGAGAAGTCTTGGGAGGTCAGGCTTGCACAGAGGCGATAAATTCCATTTCACCATTGATTTTTACAGCTGCTCTGTTTCTTTCAGCCTCTTCTTGCCCCAAGCAGCATTAATAATGGATTTCATGTCTTCTTCCAAATTTAATGTTCAGCTCTAGTCTGTCACTGATGCAGGCTCATGCAAGGAACACCGCTTTTCTTCTGAAATCCTGAACGTCCCGAAATAGCTCAGAAAACACATTTAGAGGTGGAGAGGTGGCTGGCTGTCATCAGATGTGCAGCTTGATGGAAGGACTTGGATGATTTGGTAAAGGCCTTCCATGAGATTAGTGATGGGCTCTCTCATTTTAACAGAGAGGAAACTGAGGCCCAGAGAGGTTAAGCAACTTGACCAAAGCCATGTAGCTAGTTAGTGGCAGACCTGGGACAAGATTTACATTTTCCTATTTTTAGAATGTTGTTCTCCCTCTATCCCATTGCCTGCCCATTAATGATGTCAGCTTGGGAGAAGGTATTAGAGCGGGAGAGATGAGTGCATAGTGAGCTATCATAGCAGAGGCAAGAAGGATTGGGGAAGGGGAGGGATGGAAATCAACAGGACGGGAAAGCAGGAGGGCATGCCAACCTCAGGGCAAGGCTCAAACAATCCAGTCCAATCCAAATCAGTCTGGCAAGCTGTCTTTGATTGGTCCATCCGGCTGAGTCCTCCAAGCTGTACTCCCTGAACTGTGCCCAGCTGGCAGGATGAAAATCATTTGAAAAATATCCGGAAATTGGTACTCACCAGGGAGCATCTGTGAAAATTACTGACCGCAAATGAGCTGGCAGAGGCTAGTGACTGCCCCGTCACCCTGCCACAGCAAGTTTGTCTGAAGGGGTTCTGGAGTTATTTCTCAGATGGGCCACTCAGCTGCCGTAAGCGGCTGGGCCTTGTGGACTTGTTTTGGTAGTGTTTCTCGTAATGCAGGAGATGTGTTCTTGAAGAGCTGTGAGTGGATCAGAGTTTTGTACCTGCAATTATGTTTTTCAAATGCACTCATGAAAAAATCCCATGGTGACTCTCTGAAGTGAAGGATTTTTTTCATAAATAATTTGTCATTTTGTAAATCTGGATTTCTTAGCATAGAATCTACCCAAGGTCATCAGAATGAAGAAATTCTAGGGCACTGGGACATAATCTGTATTTTTGCACATTGTTGCTGTGAATGGTAAGCAAGAAGCCGAGTTAGACCCTCTTCCTAGTAGCCTGGGGTCCTGGGAACTGGCCCACCCTGGTGGAAATTCGCCCAGACTCTGATACCAATGCCTTCATAAGAAATCAAAGCTGGAAAAACCTAGCCCAAAGTTTTAGCTCATCCTTTCTTATCACAGGTTGTTTCCAACATAATTCAGTGATTTTTCTTGTCTCCTACACCCTAAAGTCCTTCTCCAAAATGCTGATGTTCTCAGCAAGATATTATGTAAATATTTTAGTTTGAGCTCTGAGTCCAGGCTCTTTGATCTCATTTGGGAATGAGATCACTGCTGACACCTACTGATTGTCTGCTATTTCCTGTGGTCTTTTCACCTGCTGGGTAGGATCAGCAGTTCACGAAAAAAGGGTGCTCTGAGTTTCAATGAAGCAGTTGAAAGAGAATAAAATGTTTGCTTACCATGTCTGTGTTCTCCTGAGAAAAAGAGCCTATAGGGTATATATAGATATATATAAGAGGAAATTTGTTACAGGAATTGGCTCACACAATTGTGGAGGCTGAGAAGTCTCACAATCTGCCCTCTGCAAACTGGAGAATCAAGAAAGACAGTGGTGTAATTCAGTCTGAGTCCAAAGGCTGGAGAACCAGGGATGCTTATGGTATAAGTCCGGGTCGGAGTCCAAAGACCCAAGAAGCAGGGATACTGATATTCAAGGGAGAAGATGGATATCCCAGCTCAAGCAAAGATAGCAATTTTTATTTTCCTTTGTCTTTTTGTTCTATTCAGGCCCTCAGTAGATTAGGCGATGCTTACCTTCATTGTTGAGGGCAATCTTCTTTACCAAGTGTATGGATTCAAATACCAATTTCTTCTGGAGACACTCTCATAGACACACCTGGAAATAATGTTTTACCAGCTGTCAGGGCATCTCTTAGCCCAGTCAAGTTGACATATAAAATTAACCATTACATACTCCAAATTAAATACACAAACTGTTCTGTTCGTGAACTTCTACCCTCTTGGCCTGTCATGTGGCTTTGATCTCTTTTAAACACATGCAAGACCCTACATGCTGAAAAGGAAGAAAACAATGGTGGAAATGACCTCACTAAGAGTAAGACCCTTTCTAGAGAAGCTGGCAACGTCTCGGACAGGTGACACAACAGCTCTCAGAGCAGCTGACAATGTCTCAGACAGGTGACACAACAGCTCTCAGAGCAGAATTCCCAAGAATTCAGGACATGAGTTCTTCAAAGGCTTTTGTCTTGTGGGTTCCCTTCCCCTGCACTTGACCTTTCAGCCCCAGAAATACAGAGGCTCTCTGGAGAGAGGACTGAGGATCAGGGTGAAGAAAAAGAGATTTTGGGCAGGGGCGCCTTCGTGGCTCAGTTGGTTAAGCATCTGCCTTTGGCTCAGATCATGATCCCAGAGTCCTGGGATAGAGCCCTGCATTGGGCTCCCTGCTCCGTGGGAAGCCTGCTTCTCCCTCTCCCACTCCCCCTGCTTGTGTTCCCTCTCTCGCTGTCTCTCTCTCTCTCTGTCAAATAAATACAGTCTTTAAAAAAAAAGAGAGAGAGACTTTGGGCAGCTAAGAAGCATGAGGGAGAAAGAACAATGAGAAAGAAGATTTTAAATAGAATCCTATCTTCCATCTGTCCATCTGCTGGTACAGATGTCCACCTACATTGCCTAGGCCAGCCCTTTTAGCTATAGGATCCCACCTTTTTATTATGATTTTATATGTGATTGCTGCTAAACTCCCTTGGCAGATACCTTTGCTTTTTTCATATTATATAAATATTGACAATTCCACTTAAAAATATTCCTTATTTTTCAACAAATGGTGTTGGGAAAATTGGAAGCCACAAGCAGAAGAATGAAACTGGACCATTTCCTTACACCATACACAAAAATAGACTCAAAATGGATGAAAGACCTAAGTGTGAGACAGGAGTCCATCAAAATCCTAGAGGAGAACACAGGCAGCAACCTCTGTGACCTTGGCACAGCAACTTCTTGCTAGACACGTCTCCGAGGCAAGGGAAGCAAAGGCAAAAATGAACTATTGGGACTTCATCAAGATAAAAAGCTTTTGCACAGCAAAGGAAACAGTCAACAAAACCAAAAGAAAACCGACAGAATGGGAGAAGATATTTGCAAATGACATATCAGATAAAGGGCTAGTATCCAAAATCTATAAAGAACTTATCAAACTCAACACCCAAAGAACAAATAATCCAATCAAGAAATGGGCAGAATACATGAATAGACATTTCTCTGAAGAAGACATCCAAATGGCCAACAGACACATGAAAAAATGCTCAAAATCACTAGACATCAGGGAAATACATATCGGAACCACAATGAGATGCCACCACACCAGTCAGAATGGCTAAAATTAACAAATCAGGAAAAGACAGATGTTGGTGAGGAGGCAGAGAAAGGGGAACCCTCTTACACTGTTGGTGGGAATGCAAGCTGGTGTAGCCACTCTGCCAAGCAGTATGGAGGTTCCTCAAAAAGTTGAAAATAGAGCTACCCTATGACTCAGCAATTGCATTACTGGGTGTTTACCCCAAAGATACAAATGTAGTGATCCAAAGGAGCATCTGCACCCCAATGTTTATAGCAGCAACATCCACAATAACCAAACTATGGAAAGAGCCCAAATGTCCATCAACAAACGAATGGATAAGAAGATGTGGTCCAGATATACAATGGAATATTACTCAGCCATCAAAAATATGAAATCTTGCCATTTGCAAAGACATGGATGGAACTAGAGGGTATTATGCTAAGCGAAATGAGTCAATCAGAGAAAGACAATTATCATACAATCTCACTCATATGTGGAATTTAAGAAACAGAAGATCATAGGGGAAAAGAGGAAAAACAAAACAAGATGAAATCAGAGAGGGAGAAATATCATAAAAAACTCTTAATCATAGGAAACAAACTGAGGGTTGCTGGAGGGGAGGGGGTTGGAAGGGATGGGGTAACTGGCTGATGGACGTGAAGGAGGGCATATGATGTAATGAGCACTGGGTATTATACAAGACTGATGAATCACTGACCTCTACCTCTGAAACTAATAATACATTATATGTTAATTAATTGAATTTAATTAAAAAGAAATAAAAAAAAAATCCCTTATTTACATGGCTGCCATCCACCAACATGGACTGTACTAAAAGGCAACTTCCATGTCACTTAGACATGGTGTTACTTTACTCTGAGGCTCCAGGCATGGGTATGTATCAGAATTATTGAGTGAGGGAAGGTTCATTAAGCAGTAAGGATTCTAGGTCTCATCCTAGGAATTCTGATATAGGAGCTCTGGAATAGGCCCAGGAATCTGCATTTTTAACACAGACTTCCAGTCATTCTGACATTGCTGGTTCCTGTCAGCACTTTGAGAGAAGCTGATAAAGGTACTTCCCTTTTGTTGTTGTTGTTGTTTTATTTTAAAGATTTTATTTATTTATCTAACAGAGAGCAAGCACAAGCAGAGGGAGCAGCAGAGGGAGAGGGAGAGCAGGCTCTCTGTTGAGCAGGGACCCCGATGTGGGGCTCGATCCCAGGACCTTGGGATCATGACCTGAGCTAAAGGCAGATGCTTAACTGACTGAGCCACCCAGGCGCCCATAAAGATACTTTCTACAGAGCCAATTCAGAGGCATCTAGTGAGTCACCAGCCTCCCCTAGGCCTACACCCTGTGGTTACTGGCATAAGTGAGCATTTGCAGGGAATAAGCAAGAGCCAGGGAATTTCACTGCCATGTTTTGATGCATAAAATAGTGCCAGGGTCTAGCTTGTCAGAAGCCCAAGAGCCTTCTGGCTAGATAAGGCTTATACACTTCACAGCAAAGGATCCATGACTGAAAGATTAAAATAGAGCTTGCTTTCTGCTTCTTGAAGTATTTGATCATTAAATCATGGGAAGAGAATGGCTCACTGATGGAGGAGACACTGATTTTCTTCATAAACTAAGGGCTGATTTGGTGGAAAGGAGATTACAATTTTCCCATGTGGCTCCAGAAGAGAACCAGGAGTAGTGGAAGTGTAGGAAGAGTTTTGTTCAATAAAAGGAAGTTGATAATTAGGGATCTGGAAAGTAAAGTGGGTTTGTTGTGAGGTAGTAAGTGCTCTACCATTTGAGAGTCATGATGAAGAAGCTATGTTAATTCATCAACAAATTTATGTGTTCTACATTTTTTTTAAAGTAGTATAAAGTAGTGGAAAGAGTTCTGGACTTGAATCAAGCCTTGATTCAGATCCTGAATTGCTCACTTGTGTGTGAGCTTGGGAATATAATTTAACTTTCATAGGATTAATGTGATATACAAGTAAGATATGACAAGTACCTGGCACAGAGTAGGTGCTCATATGTATTTGCTCCCTGACCCCTTCTTCTGTGTCTGCCATTGTTCTAGGCATCAGGAAAACAGATGAGTAAGACCCCATGTCCTCCCTCCAGGAGCTCCCTAACTAATAGTGGGAGACTCCAGAAACATAAACATGATGAGTGACATGTGAAGGCTAATGGGGGCCCAGATAGGGGTTGGGCTTCCTATCAACTCAAGCTCTTAATGCTGTCATTTGAATTCTACTGGACACAGAGAGTGGTCTTCCACCTTGGAATAAGTGCTCATCACTAGGAAATGCTAAGGGGCAATGAGAAATTATGCTATAAACCAAAGGCCAAATTCCCCTTAGTATTTTGATTTTTTTGAATCCATTAATCCAGAAAACATTTTTTTGGAGCTCCTATCAGTTCTAGGTAGGGGACCATCAGCTGGGGATCTAGAGCTAATAGGCACGGTCCTTGCCTACACAAGGTTCACAGTCTATCTGTGGAGGTAGGCAGAGGTGGATAAATATACTCCACAATACCCCAATATCCATTTCTATCAACAATGTCTTCTCCTCACTTTTCTGTATTATAGGTATGCTTATTCTTGGCCAGTTAAACTTATTTTGGCCAACATGACACTCCCTTCTATAGTAACTCTGAACTCACAACAGAATTTTTTTTTAAATTTTAATTCAAAAGTTTCATTTTTAGAACTTTAAAATACTGATATTCAAATTCTTTTGATCACATCTTTTTATTAGTAACTAATTTTTGAACTTGTATGTATATAAATTATATACAGCTACCACTCTTATTAACTAATTTCTCAAGGCACAATCTACCTTGTGGGCAAGGCAATCAATAATAACAATGTTTTTAACTCCATATATTAAATCATCTTGGTAATTTCAATTTGGGGGGGATCCAATTCATTATCAGGTGTGATGAGATAGTAGTTTTCCCCCTTAAATTGTTCCTGAAGGGATTATATTAGGAGTAACTAGACCTCTGCCATTGTATTTGTATAGGCTTTTATGTTTACGTTATTGCAAATATTATCTTTAACACACAGCTCATGTGGAAGTCCATTTTGTGAGGGCAAGGTTAGTTAAAACTGGATAATGTCATTCATGAAGCCATCTGACTGGGCACGCAAAAACTCCAAATACCTCTGCCCCAAAGCAGAGAAAGGTCAGCCCCACTGCTTTGTGGAACTTCCTCACCTCTCTGAGGACATCTCACGTCCCTGTGAACCTGACCACTGACATACAGACAGATGGTGATGCCTGGGAAATACTGGTGAAGTTCATCTTTTCTCAACTTTCTGCTTTCCATTGGATCGTCTTGTATTCCCTTGAAGTGTGTATTGCCCACTTGGAAGCCGCTCAGGCTTGACAGCCAGTTCTCCAGTCCATTCTGTTCTGGTGAACGGCCCCGCACAGCTGCCTGTGCTGGACAGTAGCTCCTTTCCTTGATCAAGGGATGTTCCTAAGGCTTCTGATGTAGAAACATTACAATGAACAATTGAAAATTTGCTACAGTCTGTTCTTCATACTCTCTTTTTAGTTGCAATCCAGCATTCAGAAAACATCACCCAATATAAAAACTAGAAACAAATTTCATAGTCTTAAAAAGATATTTTTAGAGAACTGTGTGTGTGTGTGTGTGTGTGTGTGTGTGTAGTTTGAGGGAAGAAAGTAAAAGGAGAGAAAGGATTTTTTTCACCGCAGTTTTGGGGCCCAGTTTCATGAGAGGAAAAAGAAAAGACAAATTTTGTACACTGATGATTAATATATTGTGAAAACATTCTTTCATAAAAAAAGAAACGCTTGCTGTTTAATTCTACACATAAGACACTAAACATTATTTTAGTGAAAGAGAGGAGTAGTTCTAATTTTTTTATCCTTCTCTACCCCCTCTAGAATGCATCTAGAACAGTCTTTCTTTTTTAATTGAAGTATGGTTGACATACAGTATTATATTAGGTTCAAGTGTAAAACATAGTGATTCAGTGATTCTATACATTACACAATGCTCACCACAATAAGTATAATCACCATACAATGTTATTCCAATATTATTGACTACATTCTCTGTGCTATACTTTTCATACTTATGACTTACTTATTTTATAACTGGAAGTTTGTTCCTCTTTATCTATTTCTCCCAACACCCACCCCCCCCCGGCAACCACTAGTTTGTTCTCTGTATTTATGAGTCTGTTTCTTGTTTGTTTTGTTTTTTAGATGCCACATATAAGTGAAATCATATGGTATTTCTCTTTCTCCGTCTGACTTATTTCACTTAGCATAATATCCTCTAGGTCCATCCATGTTGTCACAAACGGCAAGATTTCATTCCTTTTTATGGCTAGTATTCCATCGTGTATATACACCACATCTTTATTGATTAATTTATTGATGGACACTTAGGTTTCTTCCATATCTTAGCTATTGTAAATAATGCTGCAATAAACATAGGGGTGCATATGTCTTTTTTAATTAGTGTTTTTGTTTTGTTTGAGTAAATACCCAACAGTGGAATAACTGGATCATATGATATTTCTCTTTTTAATTTTTTTAGGAATTCATACTGTTTTCATAATGGCTGCACCAATTTACATTCCCTTCCAACAGTGCATGAGGGTTCCCTTTTCTCCATACCCTTGCCAACACTTGTTATTAGAACAGGCATTCTCAATATCTTTTATGCCATAAACTGTTAGCTGTTTGGTAAAAACTATAAACACCTTCTCAAAATAGCCTGTAGAAGTATAAAATAAAATACATGGAATTTTGTAGAAAACCAATTAAATTGGAATATTCAAAAATCAAAATTTATTTATTTATTTATTTATTTATTTATTTATTTATTTGACAGAGAGCAACAGCGAGTGAGGGAACACAAGCAGGGGGAGTGGGAGAGGGAGAAGCAGGCTTCCCACGGAGCAGGGAGCCTGATGCGGGGCTCCATCCCAGGGTCCTAGGATCATGACCTGGCCTGAAGGCAGACGCTTAGCGACTGAGCCACCCAGGCACCCCAAAAATCAAAATTTAAAAAGCAAATACATGAGATATTAACATACGTGCTTATTTACTAACACACTGAATAACAAGATCTTGTGGCAGGTCTATTGTGATTTCAAAGTACTGAGGAATGTAAACAATACTTTGAGACATCTGCAATAACTAGAATGTGATTAGAAAACATCTCTAATTTCTCCTGTTGACTACTCACTAATAACACCAATAGAGTTAATTGCATATATTCATATTTGAAGAAAGTTGCTAAATTTGAAATAGCAAGTAATGGAAGTAGAGATGCAAGGTTTTCCCCATCCAATTTCATGGTCAAGGTCAAGCTCTGAATCCTACCAAAGGTCAAGCACTGCTCTTTAAATGGGGTTCCTGGGACCTGTCTTGCTGCCTCTCACAAGGGAAATTCTTGGGAGTGTAATGGTTGCATGCTTTCCAGAAGGTGTCAGACTTGCATTTCTGAAGACTGAAATCCAGTTTCTGCTATAATTTCCCCAAATAAGCAAGTTTCCTGACTCAACTTCTAAGGCAGATAATCCACCAAGCTGAGTCATTGAAAATTAGGAAAAAAAAAAAATAGTGCTGATTTCAAAAGAAACAAAGAGCTTCAAGGAAACAAATTCTACAGGGACTAACAAAGTGCTGTCTGAATTAAGAAATTTTATGGCAAAAAAAAGAATCTGAAGAAAGAATTGCTTTCCTGTCTTTTCAGTACGAAGACAGGATTTATGTTGTCAGCAAGGATCAGACACTGAAATTTTTGAAAATACATCACAGTCGACTTTTGGTTGAAGCTGTATAATTTATATCCTCACAGAGGAGTCCATAAAGAGGAGGATTATAGAACAGAAGAGATACTGAAAATCCAGCCTCTAAACAGAGGCTTCTGGGTACAAAGCAGGGATTAGGTTATAGTTCTTCCTTTCATCTGAGTTGTACCCTTAGAATTCTTCAAACTCTCCAAGAAAACCAAGAATTTATTGGAAATTGAGTGCACTGAGTAAAAGATGTTTCCTAGAGAAGTCATTGTTCACATAAGGACTATTAAGGGCTTCTAACACATCTAACACATATATGTTTAATTATTTAGTGGGGATTTTCTTACATTAATGATTAATGGATAGATTCTGACTATGTTCATTGAATTTGGGGGAATTCTCTTTCCCTCTGATATCTGAGAAAGATATAATTTCTCATTGACCATCATTAGAAAATAGCCCTTGTAATAGTCCACATTATTTCCCCCAATTGTTTGTCCTCCCTAGAAAGGACTAATGTCAAGCTTGGCCAAATGACTTCCTTTTGTTAATGAAATATAAGCAGATATGATATATGTCAGGTCCAAGTAGAAGTTTTAATAGCCACTGAGTGGTTCCACCATCTTTTTTTTTTTTTTTCTCTTTCTTCTGCCTCAAGAATGACATGTGCTAGATGGGAACTGCTCCAAAGCTGGTATTGCAGAGGAAAAAGACATGTGGGAAAGAGTGTCAGGCTACTGTGGCTGAAGTAATGTGAGTAAGAAAAAAGCTTTTATTACTTCAAGCCATTGATACTTGGAGGTTGGTTGTTACATAGCCAAACTCAATGAAAGCTGATTAACCCAAACTCTGGTTCTTAAATTTTCCATTTTCTCCCCACCCCGGTTTAAATAGTTACTGATCTATAAACAAAATAAAATAAGTTTACTATGCATGCTTCTATTTAATGACCACTCCTGAAATAATTGAGAAAGAAGACAAAATCTTATCTTTTCTATCTTTAATCCTCCTTCTCCTCCCCCTCTTCCTCCCCTCCTTCTTCCTCCTGCTTCTGCTTCTTGTCTTCAACTAAATCTCATTTGTCAGTAACTACTGGCTATGGAATCTTTCTAGATTCTTGCCAAGAAAACATAACTATTGTATTTGGGGTAAGTTGCTAGTTCCCAGGAAAAGCTCTGGGTCTCTTGGACTGGTCAATCATGACTTTGTTCTTTCTTCTGATGGGAAAAGTATGGAATCTAAAGATAAACTTTGTCCATAAAGAGACAAAGTTAAATTGACCATGTGTCATGGATATTGAGGCAGCTCCTAATTCAAATATCTCATCTCACTAACGCAGTGGTATACATAAGGACCAATATTTTGCCTCTAAAAATAGTTATCTTAAGAGAATACATGATTTTACTTACATAAAGTTCAAAATAGGCAAAACCAAACTACATTCTTAGGTCAGGACAGTGTTTATCTTTTGGGGGAGAAATGGAATGGCAGTTGGGAAGGGGCAAGAGAAATGGAATGGCAATTGGAAATGGCAATTGGGAAGGGACTTTGAGGTCGAAGTGTTCTGTCTCTTGTTCTTGATGCACAGATCAGTGTTTGCTTTATGATCATTTATTTATGTTTTATGTGTTTTTCTCTCTATATGTGGTACTTCACAATAAAAAAGTTTAAAAAATGCAGTTGTTGTAGCCATAGCCTACTTAAAACACATATGAAATTAAAAGCTTGAGAATTAACAAACTCTAACTTAGAAGGCCCACTTTGTAGTGTAACTATGAAAAACACTCTCTCCATTCATTGTGCCTTTCCTGGGCTAGGAACCAAGTGCAGTTCAATTTAGCACTCTTTTCCCCCCCTATATTGAGTGTTTTGTTTTGTTTTTGTTGGGGTTTTTTTTTTGTAGCTTATCAGGAGGAAAAGACATTAATTAGGTAATTCTACAAATAGGTAATTATATGCTACAACAAGTAATTCTATGTTGTACAACTGAGTCATTATATAAGTAATAAACTACACTGCATTTAGTACTCTGAGGAAGTACAGAATGCTGGGAATATGAAGCTTTATCTCTGCCATGCTGTTATCAGCCAATAGAGGAAACACTGTATCAGATACAACTCTCCAATCTAGAAGAGAAAAGCAAGCAATAATAAATTAGCTCAGTAGGTAACAATTTCAGAGAGGAAGCCAATGATGCCACAATAAGAAAACGCAAAAAGTACAGATACTTCACTTGCGCCTAGCTGCTCCTGCCTATTGCTATCAGAAGTCATCCAACTCCGGACAGAATCGCTGACTCCTCAGGGCTCACTTTGATCTTCTTTGATCTTCTTACATCTCTCTTTTCACACAAACCTCTTTATTTTACTTTTTTTTTTTAAAGATTTTATTTATTTATTTGACAGAGAGAGACACAGCAAGAGAGGGAACACAAGCAGGGGGAGTGGGAGAGGAAGAAGCAGGCTTCCCGCGGAGGAGGGAGCCCGATGCGGGGCTCGATCCCAGGACCCTGGGACCATGACCTGAGCCGAAGGCAGATGCTTAATGACTGAGCCACCCAGGCGCCCCGACACAAGCCTCTTTAAACACAGCTTCAGACACATTCCCAGAGCCTTCAGCAGTGACATATTCCTCTCTACAACTAAGAACCTGAGAGTTGATCCTCAGATTTGTTCCTTGGTATGAACTCAACCACCTCTGAGCTTTATGGCCAGATGACAAGGCTTCTGGAATTCTATGACCAAGAGAGCTAGGCCTTGGGGGCTCTGAGGTCAGGGGAGAGGATGAAAATAAAGAGCATAGAGGGAGCTAGATTCTGCTTCTCACCTCCCCAAGACACCTAAGGACACATTTCCGAAATTCTTCTCCCCACCAGCCAAAAGTTAAAAAAAAAAAAGGAAAAGAACAGTCAGACCTTGATCTTAAATGAATTCCACTGGGCCCATGACAGCCCATAAGGAAACTATATTTGCCAGTCTCCCTTGCAGTTAGATAGCCTTGGGGCTAAATTCTGGCCAATAGGATGAGAGTGGTACAGATGCAACTCCTAATCCCTATCCTCTTCCTTCTGTCCTGCTGACTGGAATGTGGGTGTAGGGGCAGACCAACTGGGCTCAGACATAGGGAACATCCTATGGACAGCAGAACAGCAAGACAAAAGGATCCAGGTGTTTGATAACTTGGCAGGGCAGAGCTGCTTTACCAGCTCTGACTTTAATATGAGAAAAATACATTCGTATCTTGTTTCAGCTCTTGTTATTTTCAGTCTTTGAAAGGAGAAGCCAAGCCTGTATCGCAAATGTGGCAGAAGCCTTGTGGCCCAGTGGTTCTCCAAAGAAGAGGTGTAATTTTTTTCCCCCTGAGAAACATTCGCAATGTCGGGAGACATTTTTGGCAGTCACATTTGTGGGCGTGGGGAGGAGGTTGCGGCTGACATGTAGCGCGTAGAGGCCAGGGATGCTGCTAACCACCCTACAGTGCATAAGAAAGTATTATGCAGGGCGCCTGGGTGGCTCAGATGGTTGAGCATCTGCCTTCGGCTCAGGTCATGATCCCAGGGTCCTGGGATCGAGTCCCACGTCGGGCTCCCGGCTCAGCGGGGAGCCTGCTTCTCCCTCTGACCCTCTCCCCTCTCATGCTGTTTCTCTCTCATTCGCTCTCTAAAAAATAAATAAAATCTTTTAAAAAAAAAAAAAGAAAGTATTATGCAGCCCAAATATCAATGTGCCGAGGTTGATAATCCACAAAGCACTTCAATTAGTGGTGAAGGGAATCTAAGACACAGGTTGAGTGACTTGGCATCGCACAAGTTTGTTATTGGGCTGGGGCAGCTGCCTAGTCCTCTTGATGCTCAGCCCCCTGCTTGTTTATTTTTAACTGTAACTATACCATTTCACCACCCCAAAACCCAGATCCACTTTATTCTCTGTCTTCCCTGCTTATTTAAGGGGAGAATAAAAAAGGAGACACAGAGTGTAAAGCAAAAAGTCACACCCTTTTCTACCTAGAGTCAACAGTGTTTTATCCCAAGCTTTGAGTGAACAACTCTTTGGTGTAGGTCCTTAGACTGGATGCCAGTTTTAAATCTAGGTGGGAAATCAAGGCATATGTAAAAAGAAAGGCCAGGCAAAGCAATGGGGCACATGACCATGCACAAAGAGGGGCCCCTGCAATGTGTGGGTGGAGATGGGGAGAGGGCATCACGGTGGGCTGTGGTGGGCAGTGTTGGTGACAGAGCCAGGTCTCCCAGCCCTATAGACTTCCATCTGGATGTGACCGGTTTGGGACATCAGAATCCTCACCCAGGTTGTAAAATTATCTCTGCCCAGCCCCTGGGCCCAGGCTCCTTCCCTAGGAGTTGATAAAAGACATTTGTTATGGTGGACTGCTCAGCACCCCTCTTCTCCCTTCTTATGGTGCAGCGTTGTGCTTTTCCTTTGCAAAACTGCTCTGCCCCCATTCTATATGATTCTGGCAGGGATTCCAATTACAGCACTCTACTGGGTATCTTCTCTCCACTCTTCTCTGTGTCCCAGAAGAGTACCGACTGTGGCTTAGGCTGAGATAATGCTTCTAAGGCCCCTATGACAAAAAGTGTCCCTGCCCTGCTTATCCACAGTCCCCCTCAGATGCAAGAGCTAACCTGATAGATTTCCTCACTGAAGTGATGAGAGCTTCCCTGGGGAGCAGAAAAAACAAAACAAAACAAAAACAAAACACACCCAAGTTGAAAATCTACATTCAAATTATGCCTGCTTTTTTTTTTTTTTTAAAGATTTTATTTATTTGACAGAAAGAGACACAGCGAGAGAGGGAACACAAGCAGGGGGAGGGGGAGAGGGGGAAGCAGGCTTCCCGCGGAGCAGGGAGCCCGATGCGGGGCTCGATCCCAGGACCCTGGGACCATGACCTGAGCCGAAGGCAGCCGCTTAACGACTGAGCCACCCAGGTGCCCCTGCTTTTTTTTTTTTTTTCTTTTATTGAGTCACTTAACCTCTCTGAGCTTCATTTTATTTTCCTCTGGAAAATTGAGATAATGTTAGCCGCAGGAAATGGGTCTAGAATGGGTGGGACTTCAGTACCTGGGTGGTAGTGGTGGTGAAGGGAGGTCTGAAATCGTCTTGGAAAGGTTCATATGCAGGTCCCCTGACAATTCCAGACCACAGGCATTTCCTGTCATCCTGGGGATGTGCCTGATGTGATTTAGGAAGGCATGGAGTCTGGCAGTGACAGACAGAATCTGGAGCACTCACCCAGGGCCCTTCTTATTCAGAGGCAGCTTGTCCTGCCACGTGCCTCTCGCCCTGGGATGTGCTCACATTCTGAATGCGCTTCCTGAGAGGGCCCCTTGTTGTGATCCTGCGAAGTTGGCCCTGAGAAGCCTACTTGCCCTCCACCGGCAGGGCTTCCCATCTCCCCTTCAACTGCAGGGAGTCATGTTACAAGGGCAGTGGTGCTTTGAGAGGCAGAAGGAGCCCAGTGACTGCCTGACTTAATCATTTACGGCGTCATAAATAACCCTGATGACTCAGTGCCTGTGGTGTCACTTTTAGGAAGTCATTGGTTGGTTTCAAGCTTGCCCTTTCTAGCCAATAAAGGCAAATCTTTCTGTGCACAGCACTAATTCCATGAACTGGTGCTAGACTGCATTGTGTCCCTTCAAAATTCATATGATGAGTTCCTTACCCCGATGTGATGGTATTTGGAGATGGGGTCTTTTTTTTTTTTTAAGATTTTATTTATTTATTTGAGACAGAGAGAATGAGAGAGGGCATGAGAGGGAGGAGGGTCAGAGGGAGAAGCAGACTCCCTCCTGAGCAGGGAGCCCCATGTGGGACTCGATCCCGGGACTCCAGGATCATGACCTGAGCCGAGGGCAGTCGCTTAACCGACTGAGCCACCCAGGCGCCCGGAGATGGGGTCTTTGGGAGAAAATTAGGTCTAGATGAGGTCATAAAGGTAGGGCCTTCATGGTGAGTTTAGTACCCTTATAAGGAGAGATACCAGAGAGCTTGGATGCTCCCTCCTCCCCTTCTCTTCCACCCTCTTCCCTCCTTCTCTCTCTCTCTCTCTCCACACACACACACACACACACACACACACACACACACAGGGAAAGCCATATGAGCACACAGTAAATGGCAGACATCTGCAAGCCAACAGGAGGGCTCCCACTAGAACCCATTCATGCTGGCACCATAAATTCAGACTTCTTGCCTCTAGAACTGTGAAAAAATAAATTTCTGTGTTTTTTTTTTAAAGACTGAGTGAAAGGACCCAGAGGATGTTTCATGTAATACTTGCCCAGAGAGAAAAGCAGAAATTCTGTGGACACCACAAGAAATTCCCCCAAAGATCAAGACAGTGGCATGAGCAGGGCAAGCAGGCATCTTCCTGCCTCTTCCTTTGTCACTCTTTCTCCCTTTAGCCACATTTCTCTACAGTTCTACCTCAGATGGATCCCACGTTAGCCCCGACATACGAGCCCCTCACAGCTTCGGGATGTGTCATTCATCTACTCTCAGCTGCTCCCACACAACTGCAATTTAGCTGTTAATCCTCCCCTGGCTCCTAGAAGAAACGGAGACACTCAAGGAGACAGAGCAATTCTCTTCATCCACACTTACTTTGATATTTAAGTTCTGCAATGTTTGTTTTAGCGGTGCTGCTTCACAAATAGGATTTCAGTGTGCCATATTGGTATTCCTATTTCCCAAACATGACTCCCGGAGGAAAGCGGTCTTGCTATTTCTTAACTACAGACCAAGACCACAGTGGGTAACCACTCTATTTCTATCTTTTATGTGGTTGGCCATACATTGTTAGTCCTAAGGCCGGACTTTGTGATTAGGTTTGAGACTTCGGGAACATTGCTTCTTTTCTCTGTGCCTCATTGTCATCATCTACAATAAAAAAGGGGAGGGGGTTGATTCGAATGTTGCTTTTTATGTCCCTTTCTGCTCTAAGGGATTGAGTTTCTATCATTCTTCATAAAACGTCAAATGTCCTGGATTTGTATTCTCTTTGTTTCCACGAGTCAGTAAGTATTTTATTGTATTTTTCTAAATAACTTTTTCATTAACAAGTATCGCTAATAATGTCTTTGCAATGGGAATATTAATAGATCAGATAGTGGGAGTAAGGCCATGTACCACAGGACATTGGTTATACAATAAAGAAGCCAGGAGAGAGCCCTCTGGTGACTCCAGAAGGCAGGAAGACAAAGAAAGCTGGAAGAAAAACAGAACATGACACAGCATTGCAAAGGGTTTATGAAGAAAAAGGCACATACACACACACACACACGTGGAAACAGCTCTTCTCCATGTATAACCCTTTCCACAGCCAACAAAACAAGCAGTGGAAATTTCCAGCATGACAGACAAGCAGGTCCCAGTCATTAACTCTCTGCTTCCTGAACTTTTGCAAGACTTCATGGTATTTGTAGTCTACCTCTGACCTTTGCTTTAGAAATTGTAAATTTTCCATGTCCTTTGTCAGCTGAGTGCTCTTTCTTTGTTAAATGATGGAAAACTTCCTAATATTTAAATTCAATTGTTTGTTTCTTATTGAGACTCTACT
Organism: Neomonachus schauinslandi; assembly: GCF_002201575.2. NCBI lineage: Eukaryota > Metazoa > Chordata > Mammalia > Carnivora > Phocidae > Neomonachus > Neomonachus schauinslandi. Next base: position 122,667,689 of record NC_058409.1, read on the forward strand.
GAGCTATATGGACGGATTTAAAAAAATAACATTTTAAGAACACTAATGGATAGTACCAAATAGCAAATAAAAACATGTGCCCTGTGGCTCTCAGTATTAGTGTCAGTTTAGAAATGAGAATGTTTATTTTTGAACCAATGAATAGACTTGGATAAAACATGCACAATTATTATTCATCCTGCTTCCCCAGTGGGAAATGAAGGCTCACTGAGATTTCACTGATGGCTTTTTATTTCCCTCTTCCCAAGCAAATAGCAGCTTGGGAGTGGAAGTGCTCTGAGCATTGGTTCAAAGAGCTTCTGACTTCAGCTGCTACTGTCAAAGCCTTAGGACCAGAAATGGATGAAACTGACAGTTGCCCCAGTACAAACTACTAAAAATAGTAATGATTGAATACTTCCTGTCTGCCAGGTACTGTTCTAAGTCCTTTATAAAGTAGATATATTATTCTCAACCTTGTTTTACATTTGAAGAAACCAGTTTAGAGAAGTCAAGCAGCTTGCTTGAGATCTTGTAGCTAGTAAGTGCAGAATCTGGATTGATTTCAGGTCATGCTAAATCTGGAGACTGAATTTTTAACCTCCTGCTGTACTATCTACTTGGAAAGCTCTTTTTTTTTTTTAACCTATCAAGTATGAGATTTTCAGCACTACCCCTGTCCTCCCACACCCCTAATACTATTCAATTGGGCTATGAATGAGGGTTAAAGCAAACAAACAATTCAATTCTGTTTAATAAATGTGTCTTGAAATCCTACAATATTTAAGGCACCATGCTAAGCTATGCCATGGGGACTACAGAGATAAATAACCAAAGTCACAAAATTTATAGTCTGATGGTAGGGGGAAAACATTCCAACTTATAATTATAGTTGGAATGACAGGTATAAGCAGAATGTGATTGTATGATAGAACCAGCAGTAAGGGGTTGAGGAGAGCAAGACATACCTTTACATGGGAAGTCTGGGTTGCTTTCAGGGGATTCTTGCACTGGATTTTAAAGGATGGGTGGGACTTCAAACATTAGGATTGCATAGAGAGGGTATTCCAAGGAGAAGAAGCAGCAGGAACAAATGCAGTGGGACACAGCTAGGTCCCTGAGCTTACAGTTGGATTATCCTGAGTAGGTCAATGAGGCAGTAACCTACAAAACTATATGGTAGGCTGGTAGAGCCCATCCATGAGAGGAAATGCAATGGTTAGGCAGTAAAATGCCAGGCTGTTGGAGTCAGGAGGATCTATGAAACTCTCAAAGGTACCCTCAGAAGGGTGGGGCTCAGGGCAGAGTCCCCTCTTCCCACCCAGAGCCACAGCAGTCTATGAATACCACCCCTGTGTGTGGTGGGCAAAACCACAGAGCCGACCTAGGTGGTAAATCACCTTGGTCCCCAGCATTGCACAGACCGACCCAGGGGCAAACAGGCCACTGGTGGGCAGGACACACCTGTCCGGTATATACTAGGTACACCTGGTTTGGTGTACTGCTGGCAGCTTTTTTGATTGGCCCAGCCTTAGAGATATTGATTTTTATAAAACATTTAAAAGGAGAGGTCCCGTAATGACTGAGCCACCCAGGCGCCCCTGTTGAATCACAGACCCGTACCTCTGAAACAAATAATACATTATATGTTAAAAAAGAAGGAGAAGAAGAAGAAGAAGAAGAAGAAGAAGAAGAAGAAGAAGAAGAAGAAGAAGAAGAAGAAGA
>NC_058409.1:122669402-122741208 GCF_002201575.2 Neomonachus schauinslandi
GAAGAAGAAGAAGAAGAAGAAGAAGAAGAAGAAGAAGAAGAAGAAGATAACAGGAAGGGAAAAATGAAGGGGGGGAATCAGAGGGGGAGACGAACCATGAGAGACTATGGACTCTGAGAAACAAACTGAGGGTTCTAGAGGAGAGGGGGTGGGGAGATGGGTTAGCCCGGTGATGGGTATTAAGGAGGGCATGTATTGCAATGAGCACTGGGTGTTATACGCAAACAATGAATCATGGAACAGTACATCAAAAACTAATGATGTAATGATGTATGGTGACTAACATAACATAATTAAAAAAAAATCTTAAAAAAAAAAAAGGAGAGGTCCCTTTTAAGGTGATCACAATATCCTGAAGCAAAGGAACCTTATATAGTTAAATTTTTTTATTATTTGTAGTTTGTTGTATATATTTATGCTCAATTTACCGTTCGTAAACTGCTTATAGTTAATTCCATTAATGCATAGTTTGCTTTTTGAAATAATTTTTCTTGATGTCTTTATAGAGTCCCAAGTTAAAGAATCTCTTGAGTGGAAGAAATGGAATTGTATTTTCTCATATGTTCTTTTAAAAGGTCTGGGATAATTCATAAAAACATAACAAAAACAGTTAGCTGATGGGTTTTGGGGAAGGGTTGATGCAGAGAGGAAAAACCATGGAGATGACAGAGAACAGGGTTGACTTTTCACTGATTATCTTTTATATTTGTTCTTGTTTAACTCATGTGAATGTAATATCTCTGACAAAAATAACCAAATAAACCAATAAAAGAACTTCAAATAACCCTATATTTTTGAAAATGCATAGACTATCTCTGGAAGGAGGACACCAAAGAAACTGATCATAAAAGTCATCTCCAGGGAGAACAGAGTGGCCAGGGGCAGGAAAAGGAAGGAGGCTTACTCTACTCCCTCACCTGTGAATACTGTGACATGGACCTTCGCAGAACCTGTTCCTCATACTGGAAATGCTTCTTGGCCTAAAGAAATAGTGTCTCCTTGGAATGGCTAATGCCTAAACTCTCATAATTTGAGTTTCACTTAGTTTAGAAATGGTTTCCTTCTGGTTTTTCTAGGAAGAATCACAGCTTTGGTGACCATTTCCAGCCTAGCAAACATGTCAATGTCATAGTGGAAAAGTTCCAAGGAAAACAGAACTAACAACAAGAAATCCCTCCATCCTCCCCCTTTAAAATTTTTTTTTTCTGAAGCATAACAATTTTATTTCTTTAAAATTTCTTGCAAATTAATTATTAGAGTTCCACTGTTTAACAGGTACTTTTTCCCAACATCCCATACTTTCTTCTCTATCTGGATTCATTTTTTTCAATCCAATAGGAAAAAAAGAATGATGGTAAAATTTTCATAAGCAAAACATTTGGCTGATTAGTTACTAAAGTATGGCCATTTTTTAACCTCTAACATTTCATGCAGTGTTATCAGCTGTGCAGTTGATTCTTGAATGTTTTTCTTTTTCTTTTTCACATTTCTATCAGGCAGAGGAAAATGATCTTCCAGAAACTCACCCAAGGTAATCAAGAGTTTCTCCTTATATTCTTTTATATCATGCATTTTAGTTTTCAGCTCATCAAAGATTCTTGATTCAGAAAATGTCACAACCTGATGTTTCAATTCACTGTGTAGTACATTAAGAGATTGCAGTATCTGTTGTTGTTCATCCAACCACTGTTTCTCCCTTTCCAAGTCTTCCTTTAGCTTTTCATTCTTTGACTGAATAGTAGAGAGCACCAATTCAAGATCATGTCTCAATTTTTGGAACTCTTCTTTGCCTAATGTTACAAGAACTTCTTCATTCAGTGGAATTATTCCAGGACTTTCTTTCTGCCATTGATTGAGTTCAGCAGTCAAACATTTCGCTTGCATAATTAATAATGACAGCTGAGCATTTGAATCAGTGAGTGTCTCAGTTCCAACAAGTGATAATTTTTTCTGACATTCTTCCACATCTTTCCACATTTCTTCACATTCTTTAATAAGTTCTTCTTCAGCATTTGTAACATCTTCCATGTCTGTAGTACTGTCTGGATCTAGATCTTGCTAATTCACTGACATGTGCCTTGTAATAATTAGCCTTATAAGAAAAAAAGCTGTGTGACCTTGGGCAAGTCACTTAAACTGTCTGTGCCTCAGTTTCCTTATCACCACAGTGCCACGGACTTCAGGTCTTCTCCGCTGGGCGTAAACAAGGCTTCCTGGCCTAGGACATTTGCGTGTGCTGCTTGCTGATTGGATCTGCCTAAAAAAATTTTTTTTTGGGAGAAGAAGAAAAGAAAAAGTCTTAGAAAGGGGTTGCATTATATTCTTTTGTCTTTCAATTTTCCAGGTTTCTCCCAACCCCCACGTGAACATCTCCAAGTATTCGTGTGAAATAGTTTATTAGATCCTTTTCAGGATAGGGTTTAAAGCAGTATGGAAGGAATAGAGGTCACCAGACTCTGGGGAGGGGAAGGGGCCCTTCTGAGATACAACGTGTGAAAAGGAGAGGGATTTACCTTGGGTCAAATCAACTGTACTGTTCTGAGAACAGTGTTTAACTAGAAAACAAGTGTACTCACTTCTTTGGGCAATAATGCAGGAAAAACCTGTGGGTGTTGCAGGGTGGGAGATAGTTGGGTGAAGGGGGAGCTGTTCTTACTGGCAGGTGGGGAATGCTGCTGTAAACAAGCCCCTGGTCCAGGAGGAAGGAAGTGTCTATCAGAGAGTTAGTAATGATCAAAGTTGCCCAGGAACATCCTTGTGCGTGAGATGAAGTTCACATTACCTTAAATATCTAAGAATATACATTTTTCTCAAATACTAGATGGTCTTATTCTTTTGTCCAGTAACTAAAGAATGTAGCTAAAAATTGTGAATTCCTCTAAAGGCTCAGATTTCCTAACTGGCAAAGGAATGCATACCTTCAACAAAATATGCTGGGTTTCTCTTTGAGGGACTTAAATTCACACAAGGGAATGATAAGGGGGAAATGTAAAAAAAACAAGCCTAGATTGAGTGATCTGACATATTTTTTTTTTTGGATTGCAAAGTTTAATAGCTTGAAAAACAATTTCTAACTTCAGTTTTGTGCGTAGGCATGGTTTTGTGATTTCTCTCTCTATGGCTGAAGCAATATGAAAATGCAGCTTTCATCTGGTCACTGATCCTGATCAGGGAGCTCTAAAGGTTCTCTATTTCCTACTAGATCAAACTCACTGCCCTTCCTTGCTTGCAGTGTTTTCTGCAATATGGTCCTGAATTTACTCAGCCTCACTTCCATGACACCACAGCAAGCCACCCCTGCTCTATTTAGTTTTGGTTTCTTCACAGTCTCCAGACAACATACTTTCTCCCATCTCCCACTCACATCCTCCTCTTGCTTGCTGACCTGTTCACTTCCTTCCTTCAAGAACCAAGCCAAATTCAAATTTCCATGAAGATGGTCTTAAGTGGCAAAGCCTTTGTTTGTCTCTCTTCTGAATAGCACATGGCTTATGCAGCTATGGGACTAAGCCATGTCTACTTCTAGGCTTAGTCCCATGGCTAAGTCTAAGCCATGTCTACTTATGGGACTAAGCCATGTCTACTTCTAGGATTCTGACATGTCTGTGTTGACAGGTGAATAGGTCTATTTGCATGAAATGAAAAGATGCTGCCCAAGACAACAGGGCTGGAGCCTCCTGGTAAAGACACATCCAAGTTAGAGCCAAGGTGGACAGACAAGGTTGGCCAAACCTTTGGCTTCAGAGGGAAGAAGCAATGCTGGGTACTCCATAGTGTTTGTCATTCACATTTTCTTCTGCCCCCGTGCCACCTTCATTGGGATTCCATTAATAGAGTGTGAAATGAATGGTGAAGAGAGGCATTCAGGTGAAGTTTCTCATTTGAATCCCAGTGCTGTGGCATTCTGAGAACTCAAGGCCATCCTATCAATTCCTTAGGGAGATGGTCGTACCTGGTGAAAGTTGGCAGTGCCCATAAGGAAGGGTTGCCAGATAAAATATTGGGTGCCCTATTAAATGTGAATTTCAGGGGTGTCTGGGTGGCTGATTTGGTTAAGTGTCCGACTCTTGATTTCCACTCAGGTCATAGTCTCAGGGTCATGAGATCGATGCCCCTGTCGGGCTCCACACTCAGCAGGGAGTCTGCTCTCTCTCTTCCTCTCCCCCTGACCCTCCCCCTCACTAATGCTCAATAAATAAATAAATAAATAAACAAACAAATAAAATCTTGAAAAAATGTGAATTTCAGATAAGCAAGAAATAGCTTTTTAGTATATCTCATGTAACATTTGGGGCATATTTATACTAAAAATTATTTGTTGTTTATCAAATTCAATTTTAACTGGTTGTCCTGTATTTTCATTGGTAAATGTAGCAACCCTACTAAGAGGGACAGTGGTGCCTGAAAAAGGGTAAAATGTCCACTGGGGTTCAATAGAATCTAGAGGAAGGAATCCAGATATGATAACTAGGCAGTTGGCCTGCTTCTCTTTCTGAATAAAAAGACAAAGCACTGAGAAGAGAAAGCCTCTTGACCTTTCCACTTGCTTCATGTCTTTGAATTACTCATGATGCCTGGAGTGATGACAGCCATCTAGAGGTCATGGGCTATAAGTAGGAGGATGAAAAGCCAAGATACCATGGACAGTGAAGCAAAAGGTTGCAAAGAGCTTGGGTCTTTTAAGACATTGTTGAGCTTCATCCAAGGAGGTTCAACCTACCCTGAGACAACTTTGGGTTGGATCCATACTTGAATAACATTCAAATTCTATTAGGAAGAAAGAAGGAGGAAATGGATGCTGGGTAGGTTAGCAACAATGTCACTAACAATGTAACCAGCAACCACCTGGATAGTCCTGTAGACATTGTTTCTTTAGGCCTTGATTACTGACCAAAGAACACTAGGATTTTAAATATAGGTACAGAAATTAGAAGTCTAGGAAGAAAAAGAAGATAGGAAGTATATGCAATAAATGTGCTGGTATTCCCTTTTCCTCATTTTTTGTGTTTAATAGACTACCAATGTGGTTGAATGTCAAGCATAGCTGACATGGTTAAAAAAATTAAATGATTAACTTATTCCCTATAAGATCCCTGCTCATATATTCCTCCCTCATACACACAGGGCCACTTGATCCCCTATCACCATCACTCCCATCTCCTCTTGTATGTACATCCCTACCTCAGTCACTGGAAAATATCTTTTCAGTAGTCAGGGAGAATTTAAGGACCCATAGCAGACTCAATAGCCCAAGTGTAGTCAACTTTGCTACTTATCAGTCATTCTCTGAACTCATACTAAGCTTCGTGTCTGACCTCCTACCTCTAGATTTCTGAGAGTTGTGAAACATTCGTGTTTTTGTTGCTTAAGATACTGTCAAGTGTTCTATTACCTGCAGACAGAAGCATCCCTAGCTGATAGAGAAGCTGCCAAGTTCTTGTTCATGAGTGTAAGTGAGACACCCTTTATCAACTTTCAGAAATGTTCAGGGGAAGCTTTCCAGGAAAGTAGAGTCCTAAATTATCAGGTAATGGAGAGAGCCAAACAAATATGGGTTACCCTTGGCATCTCTATCGAAAAGTTGATACTGGATCTGAGTGAGCATCAAGCCTCCACGAGGACTTCAGCTCCTGAGAGCCCAGAGACTTTCCTTTTTATTCCCATCCCTCAACTGCATGACTCAATACACATTTATTAATTGACTAATTAAAGAATTTAATTGATTTATGGAGGATTTCCAACTTAATCTAAACCTGGAAGGGAGGATTTGAAAGGTGGTGTGGAGAAAGAATACTGTGGGTTAGGAGATATAAGAACAGAGGTCCTGGAACTGGTCATTAGCACAGCATGTTTGGTGCCTAAGGATTAGATTCCCTGAAAAGGATTAGTAAGAGTTTTATGACTGGGAGGACGAAATGTTACTGCTGGATACATTGCTAGGTATTTGGGGCTGGTGCAATAGATCACTAGGAACCTAGGAATCACGAGGACTAGTGGAGAAATGCAAGGACAGAGATATCTTAGGGAAGTTCATTAGTCAGAAGCCCATAAGACCTATTAAAAGAAAGACATTGGTAACTAGAAAGGCAGTTAGGGGGTTCTTAAAGTGATTGAGGAATGGATTATAGTGGTGATAAGGAAGCAGGTGGGAAAAAAGTGAATCCTAGTAAGAACTGACAGAAGGCAAGAGAAAAAAATGCTAACATTTACTTGGTGCCTACTTCATACCAAGCATTTCACATACACTGCCCCATTTAGTGAGCTATATTATTATACTCTCCATCCAGTGGGGGGGGGAGCGCAATCTGTAAACATGTAACAATTTTACAGAGGGACAATAGTTCTAATAGAAATGTATATGAGAAAGCTATTTGAGTATCTAGGAAAGAGGCATGGACCTAACGAATGTCTTGAAAGATGCGTGAAAATTTAACAGAAAAGTCTGAGGAGAACATTCCAGACAGATGGATGGTATGTGCATAGCCATATCTTTGGCAAAATCTTTGCATGTGGTGTCTTCTGGAGAATTCATTAGTACCAAGGAGTTTCTCTGAGATATTTGACTGAGATATTTGCAGGTCAGGGCAGAGGGGCTTTTGGGGACCCTTAAATAATACCTGTCAATTTGGCATCTTAGAAAAACTATAGCTATAGCCAGTAGTGGAAACATCTCCAGAGATTTCTGCTGGAAATAATGCTCCATGATGTGATGATGCAAGAAGGTGGGAAAGTACTGAAGTTCTTCCATGTCCTTCATCTCTCCACCCTTCCCAGGATTCTCCAGGGCCACCTGCCTTTCCCCATGACCCCCAACCCAACCTGTTTTCCTATCCATGCTAGGGGCTACACATATTCTGAGCACAAAGAGCTAGGCAGCATCCTCTATGTCCCTCATCTATTTGCTCTTGGGGCTGACTTCGCAGACTGTTCCTCCATCCCCTTCCTGAATATTGAAGACCACCCTTCTCATGATGCCCTGTGGCTGTGGCTTTCTGACATTTGGTCTGGAGCCCCTGGGCCATGACAGCAGAGACCTCCTGCTCAAACCCTCCAGGGTTCAGGACATTGCTTGTTTTTTGTTTTTTGTTCTTTTTCCCTCTCTCTCTGCTGTCCTTGGAGATAGGCAGGAGACCTCAGATAACCCTAATATCGGGAGGGATCATCTCCATCTCAAAAAAAAAATGCTCTAGTTCTGGGAGAGGTGGGTGGACTGGCTACAGATGCACTCCCTGTCACGTCCCTTACTTGACCAGTTGGAACCTTGCTCTGTGGCATTTGGGGAAGATAAGGAGTCTTCTACAATTTGTTCAAAAAGTTAGCAAAGGCTTCCATGTTTCTACTCTAATTCTGCTGCCACTTCAAACATATTTTTCAAAACATCACAAATATTAACATTCTCTTCATATTACTCTTCCTTCAAATAATTTCTAAAGAATGTGCCCAAATGGCACAGGAGTAGGAGTCGGGAGAGTCAGAAGTCTGCAGACCTCACTTTTGGCTTGACTTCAGCCTCTATCCCTCCATTCTATATCCTTGAGCAAGACATCACTTTTTCAAACCTTATTTTCCCCATTTGTTAAAGAGATGCAATGGAAAAAAGATAGTCTCTTCAATAAATGGTGCTGGGAAAATTGGACAACTATATACAGAAGAATGAACCTCGACCATTCTCTAACACCATACACAAAGATAAACTCAAAATGGATGAAAGACCTCAATGTGAGACAGGAATCCATCAAAATCCTAGAGGAGAACATAGGCAGTAACCTCTTTTGATATCGGCCACAGCAACTTCTTTCAAGATTCATCTCCAAACGCTAGTGAAACAAAAGCAAAAATGAACTTTTGGGACTTCATCAAGATAAAAACTTCTGCACAGCAAAGGAAGCAGTCAATAAAACAAAGAGACAACCCACAGAATGGGAGAAGATATTTGCAAGTGACACTACAGATAAAGGGCTGGTACCCAAGATCTATAAAGAACTTCTCAAACTCAACACCCAAAAAGTAAATAATCAAGTCAAAAAATGAGCAGAAGACATGAACAGACACTTCTCCAAAGAAGACATACAAATGGATAACAGACACATGAAAAAATGTTCATCATCATTGGCTATCAGGGAAATTCAAATCAAAACCACATTGAGATACCACCTTACACCAGTTAGAGTGGCAAAAATCGACAGGGCAAGAAACAACAAATGTTGGAGAGGTTGTAGAGAAAGGGGAACCCTCTTACACTGTTGGTGGGAATGCAAGTTGGTACAGCCACTTTGGAAACAATGTGGAGGTTCCTCAAAAATTAAAAATATAGCTACCCTATGACCCAGCAATTGCACTCCTGGGTATTTACTGCAAAGACACAGATGTAGTGAAAAGAAGGGCCATATGCACCCCAATGTTCATAGCAGCAATGTCTGCAACAGCCCAACTGTGGAAAGAGCCGAGATGCCCTTCAATAGATGAATGGACAAAGATGTGGTCCATATCTACAATGGAATATTACTCAGCCATGAGAAAGGATGAATACCCAACTTTTACATTAACATGGATGGGACTGGAGGAGATTATGCTAAGTGAAATAAGTCAAGCAGAGAAAGTCAATTATCATATGGTTTCATTTATTTGTGGAACATAAGGAATAGCATGGAGGACATTAGGAGAAGGAAGGGAAAAATGAATGGGGGGAAATCGGAGGGAGAGATGAACCATGAGAGACGATGGACTCTGAGAAACAAACAGGGTTTTAGAGGGTAGGGGGGTAGGGGGATGGGTTAGCCTGGTGATAGGTATTAAGGAGGGCACGTACTGCATGGAGCACTGGGTGTTATATGAAAACAATGAATCATGGATCACTATATCAAAAACTAATGATGTATTGTATCATGACTAACATAACATAATAAAAAAAAAAGAGATGCAACAGAGTTTACTTCCACTCATTAGCATTTCTATGAGGACTGGATCTGGTTACATACATTATAGTGATATAGGAAGCATAAAATATGATAGATGAGACTTATCACCAGACAGCAGGACCAAGTAACTCTGGAGCCAGACTTTCTTTAAAGCCAGGGTTTGCCCCCTGGAAAATGAGGATAATGATGCAATCTGAAAGCTCCAAAATCCTCAAAGCTTGGGAATTAAAAGTTTTTTCATGAGTGGGGCACCCATACTTATTTGGTGGCAAGATTGACATGAGGGTTTTTATGGTCTTTGTCTAGCCCATTTGCTGCAGAAATCTCAATGTGCTTGCTTACTGGGTGCTGCCCCAGATCCCTTGGGAATCATTACATAGTATGCAATGCATGCACTGTACTATTTTTCTTAAAACACAAACAATTCAGAATTGGAAACACATTTGGCCTCAAGGAATTTAGATATGGGATTGTGGGCTTTGGTACCAAACTCACAGGGCTGTTGTGATGATTAAGTAAATAGATTCAGCATAGTGCCTGCCCCATGGTAGATGCTCAGCAAATACTAGCTGCCATTACTATTCCCTCCATTACTGCAGCCCTCAACATCTTTGAACAATTTCCGCTATTGCTCTAGACCTGTTTCCCTATTTGTGCCTATAACAATTTTTTAAAAGATTTTATTTATTTATTTGAGAGAGAGAGAGAGAGAGAAAGAGTAAGGAGGAGTGGCAGAGGGAGTGGGAGAAGCAGACTCCCCGCTGAGCAGGGAGCCCAATGTGGGGCTCGATCCCAGAACTCTGGGATCATGACTTGAGCCAAAGGCAGACATTTAACTGACTGAGCCACCCAGGTGCCCCTGTGCCTGTGACTATTAATGTCTAAAATTCTTTCCATTCAAACACTCAGCACTTGCCTTTCCTAAAGCTCCTGTCTTCCCAGCTGTCTGCCAAAATGCTGTCCTCATTTATTTATTTATTTATTTATTTTTAAATGCGTGCATTTTCTTTTCTTTTCTTTTCTTTTTTTTTAAAGATTTTATTTCTTTATTTGAGAGAGAGACACAGCGAGAGAGGGAACACAAGCAAGGGGAGTGGGAGAGAGAGAAGCAGGCCTCCCGCTGAGCAGGGAGCCCGATGCGGGGCTCGATCCCAGGACCCTGGGATCATGACCTGAGCCGAAGGCAGACACTTAATGACTGAGCCACCCAGGCGCCCCTGCTGTCCTCATTTAGAACAGAAAGTTCTCCCTATAGCCACCTGAGGTCCCCTCCATCTGCCTTCATGGTAATTAGTTGGATGGTTTGCTTGTGGGTAAAGGAGGCTGGGAGAGAGTTCTAGAACGTATCCCACTGGCAGGTCTCAGACTCCTAGCTCACCCTGACATACTTCCCTTCGGCTGTGTGGCTGGGATCCTATAGGGGTGGGTGCAGCTCCTCCCCCTTTAGAAAATTTACTTCCACCTTTCTGGACCTCACTTTCACATGGTTAAAGCACAACAGTCAGCCTAGATGATAGCTTTATGCCTCTTAGCTCCCTCAAATCCTACCTCCTGTGATGCTGCCTAGAGATGTTATCTTTGCATGCTGGGGAACCACATCCTCCATACCTTCAGTCATCAGCTGATGTTGAAGGGGGAATGAAAGCTGCTTCTCTTCCGCTCTGAGTATATCCAGCCTCAAGAGGGGCCAAATGCAAGGCATTTGCAAACCTTGTTACCAAGGAAACTAGATCCTCTTTCCCCAGCTTTCTGGGCACTGAAACTAACCTGACTGTAGGAACAGGCTCTGGGTCATCTCCTGGACAGAATTAGAGATGAATTGGACAGTCTCAAGTTTAAGGAGATCCAGCCTGGTAACTAGGGGGCTGCAGGCAATGTTGCCATCCACTGATTAATATCAGAGGCCAAGCAGCACAGTGACCAGCATTGGAAATCTGGTCAGTAGACAGAAGGACCCTACTGGTGGTGAGAGAGGCTGTTGGAGAAGTAGGAGAGGGAGAGAGAGGGATGCTGGGAAGTGGTGAGGCTTCAGGTTAAGACTCTAGTTAGGAGGGAGACTGAGGTATGAGGGAGGATGGGTGATAAGAGGGGAAACAATGGAAGCCTGGTGCTGTGGACTGGGTCACCCAATGGTGGGGAGGAAGCACATAACCCTCAAATGCATGGGCCCCGAGGGCTCTTCCCTGGAGCACCAAATACTGCCATGTTGCACAAGACACTAGTAACTGCCAGACTTGTCTCCTCTTTATCATTACAAAGAGGACCCCAATTTTGTTTCAGAAACAACGTAATCAATTAGAAACACTAATATCCCCAGAGTCCCAGTTGTGTTTGCTAAGATATAAGCAGAAATCCCTGGGAGGAGCTGTGGGAAAACCTGTGGAAAGGGTTGATGTAGCAGGTACATGCATTTGCCCTTCACCCTTGCCCCTTTTTTCTGCCTGAGATTCAGACAGGACACTGAAAGAGAAACAGCCATCTGGTGAGTGGGAAGTCCAAAGCCAGAAGCTAAGCTGGGCGGGGCTGGAAGCTGAAGGAAGCCTGAGACCCTGATGGCACTGAGAGCCACAGGACAGCCCTGAAAATGGTACTGCAGCTTCTTGTCATGTGAGAAAAATGAACTCTTGTTTGGCTAATCTACTGTAGTTGAGCTCTGTTTTATGCAGAAGGACCCAGTCCTAACAGACACACATATCTGGCTTACTGGGTTGTTGGGAGGATTTGATGAGATGCCTCAGCAGACTCTGAGGGTTGAGGTGAACCCAGCAGAGATTGCTGAGCACTCAGAATCCAACTTTGGGAACTTGTCCTATTCTTAAGCCCCTGTAGGTGGTGGACACCTAAGCCACTGATACACTTCCTGTCCCCAACTTGATTAACTAACTCCAGACTTAGTGGGATGGGTTAATCCTGTGACCACAATGGGGATGTGTCAGTAAATCCAGCTGCAGGGAAACAGTTTTGAAAAACCAGAGGAAGCAAGGCAGAGGATGATGTGCATTGTGGCTTACTGAAAGTCCATCTGCACTTCTAGAAAAAATGTCTCTGCTTATATGCTATCAACGGTGGTTCAGTAGCACCTTCTTCACATTCAGAGTAGCTTTCATTCATTCGTCAAATACTTCCTGGGTGCTTACATTGTGTCAGGTACTGTATTCGGTGCTGGAGATACAAAAGTGAGTCAGATACGATCCTTGACCTCAAGCATCTTTTCTGGGTACCAATTTTTTATTTTTGTTTTAATTTAATTTTTTTTTTAAGAAAATGGGGCCAAAAGGTGAAGGGTACACTTGAGTTAAATATGAGGGAAGAAAAAGCTCTGACTACTGACATTTTTGTCATTTTGTATGTTCTGACTGATGCTGTAAGAATAATGTACACTGGGTTTTGGGAGGTGGGGGATATTTCCAATCTAGCCTGGAGTGGAAAGTTACTGGTATGCTCAGAAGTAAGCTTCCATAATTATGGACTGAGGTCAGACAAACTATAGAGAGTTCTCAATTTCTAGCGTTTCCTTGGGCTGTGAGTAAACTACCACTTGACCCAGGTAAAACATGTTGTCTCCTTAAATGGAAAATACCCAGATGGTGGAAATTTTGTGTTATCTACAAATGGGAAACTATTAGGTCTTCAGTGATACCCACTGGGCTACACTCTGAACAGCTGACTAAAAAGATTGTACCAGCCCACCATTTTTCATTTTTAGCTGCTCCTCACTGGACAGATATTTGGGTATGCATATATACCATATATCAGAATGCAGGTTCTCAGGTAAGAACACCTTTGAATCCTAACTCTGCTCCTTACCAGCTGGTGAGCAGCCAGGTAGTTACTTGACATCACCGAGTCAATCATTCCTACCACTTAGGGTTGTCATGAAGATTAAAAATAACATATTATACAAAGGATGGACAGTACTTGGCACAGAGTTAGAACTCAAAACATGTTAACTATGGGGAAAATGAGATGGGGATGGGGAGAGAGAGAATGGGAAATCTTTTCTCAGGGGGATGATCTGGGCTAGAGCCATTTACCCCCCAACAGACCTTCTTGTGCCATCTCTGTCCAGAAATAACCCATCCTCAGCAGACCCCAGAGACTGTTAAACCTCTGTTCTGCTGAATTCTCCATTCACCTTCAAGCTGCTGGGGAATGTGGGGGCTCTCCAATTATTTGAATGAAAACTGAATTTCAGTGGGCAGTTTTGGAGGGTCTGTGAAATGAGCAGGTCCAATGCCCCATTGGATGAATCTGCTTTGTGAGACTAGTTGAGGGTTTTCATGAAAGGCTTCCCTATGTAAATATATTAGTTTCCCCGTCTCTGCAATGGAGGTGATTGTCCTGACCTCCTCTGATTGGGGGGGGGGGGTGGATTAAACCAAATGGTAAGTACCTAGCATGATGATGGGGAGGGAGTAGGAGCTCCAGGAAGATTGCTCCATCCTTCCACATCCTTCCCTTCCCTGTTGTCATACTGCCCTAAACTGAGAGTATGACTGCCAGAGAGCTAACAACATGTGGCAGGAGGAATATAGGAATCCACTCTTAGCATCTTATACTTTAGTTGCAATTCATTTATCAGGCCAGCCAGGGCAATCCCTGGCCCAGTTCCATTCAGCCCCATGGCACACTAGAATTTCCGGGCAGCATTTTAAAAATTATTGATATTGAGCATGAATTCCCTTCCCCAAGTGAATCTGTCTTAATGAATAGCTCCTTGAAAGAATGAGTATCTCTCTGGTTTCAGTTTGTTTCCTCTGCAAATTGAGAACAGAGAAGTAAAGTAACTCACTGGGTGCTGCACAGCTAGAGAAGGGCCCAGGTCTGCTGAAGCCCAGCTTAGGGCAGTCACCCCAACAGATACTGTCCTTAGTTAAAATTATGATATTCTGTCCATCATGGATTTTTTTTGCATTAATTTTGAGTTTGAAAATAGTGTATTAAAGTATTATATATCTTGATTTCAAGGTTTTTTGGCATCCCCTTAAATTTGTATTCAAGGTCATAGCCAAATGATGGGGAGTGCTCAAGAGAAAACTTCACATCATTTCCCTGGGTCCAGAAATTGCATCTAAAAAGGGACATGAACTGGCCATCTGTCCTTTTCCTTGGAAGGTCATGCTCAGTTTCACTAGGATTTTGTGCTGTGCTTCCAGGAGTGGTGATGGCCAGTCATGAGTATAAGGATGAGCTTCTGGTCTGTGGCAGAGCTGGACATAGGCCCAATGAATTTCTGAGGCTTCTCTACAAGAAATCAGTTGAAAGTCATTTTAAGACTGGTTAGATTTCAACTGAGGGTTCTAGAGGGGAGGGGGTGGGGGGACGGGTTAGTCTGGTGATGGGTATTAAAGAGGGCACGTACTGAATGGAGCACTGGGTGTTATACGCAAACAATGAATCATGGAGCACTACATCAAAAACGAATGATGTAATGTATGGTGATTAACATAACATAAAAAAAAAAAGGAAGACTGCTTAGATTTTGGCTGTGTCTCTTTTGCAGCCTAAGCAACAGATGAAATTCCTCCAGGAAGTATTCATTATTTAACTGCCACTAGCTTACAGTTAAGTTTTGGCTAGCTTGACATTTTCAGCCCATACTAATCTGAATTGGGTTATAAATGAGTGACAAGACCTGAACTATGCCCTCAGATACCATTAGACCAAAAGATAGTTGATTTGCCTGGAGGGAGCTCTGTGCTTATGAGGTCAGGAACCATGCTAATGGTTTGCAAAGGAAGCATTCCCGACAAGGTGGAGCTGCAGATGCAGGTGAAAAGTCTTTCCCTGAACCGGTAGACAGATACAGTGCGGGGCTCGGCTGGCAGGTAGAGTCCTACCTGTCACGCTACATGTGCCTCGGGGAGTGTCTTCAGTCATCTCAAAGGACATCGCTGAAATCTCAACAATTTCTCCAAACTCAACTTTACTTTTATTTCAATTCCCACTAGAACATAAGCTCCATAAGGACAAGAATTCTTGATGGTTTTGTTCCAGGCTATATCCTCAGCAATTAGAATGGTGCTTCACCTAAAATAAGGGCTGATGTTCGTGTCACCCTCCTAATTACAGCTCTTCAGTATCTCTGTTTCCATTAGAATAAATGCTGAAGCCCTTATGTGACCTACGTGATCTGCCCCCCTGATGACTTCTTTAATGTCAGGTCAAGCCATCTTTTCTTCATTCACTATATTCCAAGCTCTGTGCTACCAGGCCTCTGCAAATGTTTTCTTCAGCATGATGAACACATGCACACATACACGCACACACTTCACAGAACCAGCTCCTTCCCAACCTTCCTATATCTAACTATAAAGGTCCTTTTTTCAACCATTCTAAAGATTCTTCTCTGACTATTCTTATCCATGGAGGACCTCTTCTCCTGCATGTCATGTTTCGCTCATAGCACTTTTCTCAATTTGTAATTGAATATTTTTTAAAAAATGTATTCCACTGCTTAATTTCTGTTTCTGTGTTAGACTTCTCAATCCATGAGGAAGTGAATATGACTCTCTTTGTTCCAATATATCCATATTCCTCTGAAAGACCCTGACATAGAATAGGTACTTACTTACAAATTATCTGTTGAATGAATGAATGAACGTCTTTAGTATATATGACCCTGTCCTAGAATAAAATATAAAGATGGTGTTCTTCATCTCTCTTTTGTCCACCCTCTTCTCTTTAGTGCTCTCTTTGCTTGTCCCAGTGGCTAAATACTGCCTGTTAGCTGCCCAGGCTGCCTTATACACCCCAAGCCCAGGTCTGACAGTCTAGACAATGCCCCACTAGGATGCTAAAGGCTGGAATGTCATGATGTACTGTGTATAATATATAGCCTTTAACAGACATGCATCCTTCCAAATACTGTGGGAATGTAGGACATTATAAATAGCTTATGGGGAAGAAATTTATGTGCGCACAGGAGGGTCATTCACTCCACAGAGGCAGCCAGCTGGCCCGTTGTCTATGCAGAAGAGAGTTCCTGGCATAGCTATCATAATCAGTTAAAACCAGGTTCATCTGGGATTTTCATACTATTCTCTTCACCATTCTAACTATATATTGACTACCCTGCACTATTTTCCCTTCTTACATAAAACTGAAGAGAAATAATAGAAAGAGTATCATATGCCACTATGTTAACAATACTTATATTTAGATATTAAGATATGAGTGTTTTTAGGGTTTTCCCCCACATATGTCCATTTAAAACTTTTTATTTATTGAGATTTTGTTACTTTTATAATTTTAGAATATGTATTTCATGTACTCTCCTCTGTATTCGTATATAGTATCTCAATTGTATAGAGCCATGCTGTCCAATATGGTAGCCGTCAATGTCATGTGAATATTCAAATTTAAATTAATCAAAATTAAATTCAACTTAAAACTCAGTTCCTCACTAGCCATATTTCAAGAGCTTAGTAGTTACATGTAGTAAGTGGCTATTGTTGTGAACAGCACAGATATAGAACATTTCCATTACCACAGAAAGTTCCATTGGAAAATGCTGGTATAGAGTGTGTAGGTTTTGAACATTTGAATATAAAAACAGAGTCTCACAGGTGTTGAAGAGTATTGTTGATGCAAACAAAAATTTGGAAAGATCAGCTGTCTGGGTTCCTTGTGATTCAAATGCGGTGGTATTGATTCCTCTCTGAGAAAAGGCCCTGGTTTGCTCATCAGGGTCTTTGAAATTTTATAGCTGTGGAAGCTAACT
This sequence comes from Neomonachus schauinslandi, assembly GCF_002201575.2. NCBI lineage: Eukaryota > Metazoa > Chordata > Mammalia > Carnivora > Phocidae > Neomonachus > Neomonachus schauinslandi. Next base: position 122,686,044 of record NC_058409.1, read on the forward strand.
GAGTTTAGCCATCTGAGAATTTTTACAGAGTAATCTGTAAAGACTGGACAAGATGCCTGCCATGATGTGTCAGTGTTTCAGGCCACTCCTGAAACTCACCTTTCTATGGGAAATTTTCATAAGCATACTTGAAATTAGATTCCTTATTTCCCTAATTCCTGTTCCCATTAAAAGGCCTTTAAGATCTATTCTTGACTAACTCCTCTTTAATGACCTACAGGATAACAAAATGCTAAGGTAAATTTATTATGCAACTAGCCCAGGGGGTCGTGCTCAGCAAGTGGCCAGGCTCTTCCTTGAAAGGGCAGGGACTAAGTGACCTTTGGCACAACAGCACAAGATCTGAGCAGCTAATCTTTCTCTATAATATTCAAAATTTGTCTGGTGTCAAGATGCATTCCCAAACCCATAAGCCTGGTGACCTGAGGAATGTGTCACTTCTGCCTCAGTCATCATTAGCAAGAGGGACCTAGGTTATTAACTGAGAGGTGTAAAGATACAGTCATTCACAGATTTTTAAAAGAACAAATCTTCAGTGAGCATCTACGATGTGCTACATACTGGGGATAGAACAGTAATTAAGGCAGACCTGGATACTGCTTTACAGAGTACCACCTCAAAATATTATAATACCAACCTTGTCAAAGTCAAGGATAATCTTAAATAACCAGAAATGAGCTGACACCCACAGGTCAGGAGTGTCTCTAATGTGCGGTAAAGGTAAAACTCTACCTACGTGTCTAAATCAGAAAAGATATTGAACATATGAGTGTGTTTCATATCAATTAGCTTCTCAAGGTATCCCATAAATGTCATTTAGTTCTGTGCAAGAGGAAAGAGACAAAATGTTCCTGTAATCGGGTCCTCTAGGGTCCATTAATCACCATATGAAACAGCGCTAGGTAGTAAACTGCCAAGACCTGTGATGTACTTCACTGTCCTTTCTCTAAGCACCCTGGGTTAACATGGAACAAGGAAGATGTACCAAAATGTTGATTAAAGTCCAGGATGAAAGGTCATTTCCTTAAATAAGTAAGATGTGGCGAACATGTGACAATGTGAAAACAGAAGTACAGAATAAAAAGGGAAAATGTCTTCTTAAAACATCTTTTTACAAGAAAAAAAAGGAAAGAAAGAAAAATTTGGACATAATCTTAAGAAGGAGGCACTCAGATGATACCCCCTACAGAGCACATCTAATTGCCCAGAAAGTGGACTAGGAAATCTTATTGTAAATCTCTCTCCTAGAGATTTACTTCTTTACAACATCTTAGTGTTCAGGGGCAAGAAAAGAAGGGAGAGGCATGGAAAGACCTCAGTGCTTCTGAAATAAAAATATCTGAGGAAAGAAAGCATATAGAGTGATGGTCAGAAATCAACATAAGGAATTGTGGTGGAGATGTTGCCTTTTCAGACCAGTCCACATTGGCACTGTGTTTGTGTTTCAGAAAATATTTGTTGAGTACAAGAGTATGTAACATTTGAGCCCAAAAAGATTTAGGAATCATCAAGAGTTAATAATTGTTAAAGAGCATGAATGAAATCCCTGGACAATGTAGTATGAGAAGAATAGGGGCCAAGCATGAACACTTGAGTACCCTAAAGTTTAAGGTCAGGACAGAAGATAAGGAATCTATTAAAGGGATAGAAAAATGAATGTTCAAAAGGAACCAGCAGTGTGTTGCAAGAGAAGTCAAGGGAGTAAAGAATTTAGAGACGAGATGCCTGTTTAAACACAGCTGGGAAGTACAGCCAGCTAAGGATCATAAACTGTACATTGATTTAACAACATTTGCCAGAGAAGTTTGAGTGGAATAGGGTGAGCATAACACAGATTGAAAGAGACTGAGAAGTGACAAGGAGGAGAGGAAATGTGGATGGGACCAGCCATTACTTGGAAGGATACTAAAATGAAGACCCATGTAGACATTGTTAATCAGCTTTTATTCCTAAAGAATCTGGCTTGCTAAATTGTAAAGGTTTATCTCTGGAACTGACCTCCCTGGCTACAAGGATGGGACACAATCATACCTGACCTTTCGATCTGAGGAAGTACCCAAGTAACAGAGCATTCTTAACCCGATTCTTCTCTGATTATTATAAACATTGTTTAGTCCTTAGAGAAATAATGTGTTTGAACATTTTCTCCATAGCAGTTTTTCTTGCCCTTCTCTATAGTATAGGCCTATAAGAATTAAGTCTATGGAGTTCAAGAAAAATGAGTTGGCATCTCTTCCTTTGAAAAGTGAGCTTTGGGGGTTAGCACAGTGAGCCCTGAAAAGCACCCACCATAGAGGAAAGGGAGTCTCTTGATGTGCTATACACAGACACTAGGTCCTACGTAGCCTTTAGGTAAACAGAGAAGATGATCAGTGTGCCTCAGATCTGCCATGTGGTCAGCAGGCTTTGCACAGAGAAACACCCTGGAAGGGTTGGCAGGCAGACCTTGCCTTTTATTAACAATCACAGCCTCTAAGTTGTTCATATAGATCAGCCATAATATGCCAAGAAAAATATTTCAATGATTATTTGTTCTACTTCACAAAGCCAAGAGTCCTAGGTTATCACAACATACTAGCGTTTCCAAGCTTTATCTTAGCATCAGCTTCTTCTCATGACTAGAGTACCATGGTTGAAGCTGAGTGAGATGGGGCAAAGTTATCTCCTTAGAATGCCACGTGGTTTAAAAGCATTAGCCCTGGAAAAGTGGCTCATGACACTGGCTACATATGAGATTCACCTATGAACAAATCCTAATACATTTATAAGTCCTGATTTAATTAGGGAGTAGATCTCTGGCATGATATATTTTTTTAAAGCACCCCAGATTCTATTATGCAGTGAGGGCTATGAACCACTGCCCTAGTGGAAGACTATTTATGGGGGGTTCCATTCTACTAAAGAAGATAGTATCTATAGTAAAACTGCTATCAAACCAATAGTTAGGTAATACTCTGCTGTTGGTTAATCAAATATTTTAGTTAATGAATGTTGACAAGTTTACCAATAGAAACCAATTCTACATGATATTAGAATAAAATAATATATACATTACAAAAGTCAGACTGAATAGCTCATTTAGCCAGCATTTATCCAGAAATCATTCTGGAGTGCCTATTATGTGGCATACTCTATGTAAGAGGCTTAGAGAGATGTAAAAATTATTCTTCCTAAGTCCTTACTCTCAAAGAACTGTAAGTCTTCTGTGGAAGGTATAATGTATGATATAAAGCAAAATCTAAGAATCAAAAAACACTGGAGGGTCTAATACTATCTTGAGGTCACCGTCATTTTGGTGTGTTAAAGATGACTACAAATTCTAGCCACTCCTCCCATCAAAAGATGGCATCTATTTTCCTCTCCCTTTATATCTGGGTCAGCCTTATAAACTTTGACCAAGGAATGCAGCAGATGTGATACTATGCTAGTTGTAAGCCATAGTCTTTAAGAAACTTGGCAGCTTCTTTCTTTGTTCTCTTGAAGCCTTCAGGCATCACATAAAGTGGTCCAGCTGGAGAGAATACATAAAGAGAGAGATGCCTGGGCGTTCCAGTCATTTGAACAAAGTGCTAGATATATGAACAAAGCCATCTTGAAATGTAGCCTTGAGACTGTTATGTGAAGAATTCCACATTTGCCATATGGAGAAACCACGTGGAGAACTAAGGCATCCTGGCCAACAGCCCCAGCTCGGGTACCAGATAGTCTCATGACTGCACAAGTGAGACCAGTGAAAGAATCATTCAATTAACCCATAGAATCATGAGAAATAATATAAAGTTTTTGTTTTAAGTCACTAAGATTTAGGATTGTTTGGTACACAGCTTGAGAATAAGTAAACCAGAGTGTCATGCAACCCAGAGATACAGAAGTTGGTGGCTGGAAATAAGGTGTAGCCATAGAAAACCCAAAACATGTGGCATTGGTTTTGGACCAGGAAGTAGGTAGAAACTGGAAGGGTGGTAAGGAGACTAGTAGTGGAGGTTTGAAAAGTAGTGAAGTACTTGCTATTGGAAACTGGAGAAAACAGCACTCATATTACATAGTGCTGAGTTGTTTGTCAACACTGTTGCCTCTGATAACATAGAAGATAGAAAAGTCATCAGTGAATTTATGGATCTGGCTAAGGAGATTTCCAGGCAAAATGTTGAAAGTGAAAGTTGACTTCTTTTTGCCACTTATGATAAAGTATGGGAAGACAGAAATGAGCCAAAGAAGAAACTATTCCTTTTTAAAACAGAATTTAGGGGAAATGTTTCCAGCTCTGGACTTGGTAGGTTGGAAAATTTCTAGCCTTTCCATGTGTCAAAAAGATTTTCAAAGTTAGAAATGGACTCAGGGTAAAGGTCAAATCCAGAATGCTGACAATAAAACCTGGACCCAAGTAAAGATCAAATCAAGGTTGTATGACCTTGATTTGTGCTTGTGTGACCCTTTGCTAAGACCTCAGAAAGATGTAAGAATCTTAAAAGCATTGCTCCATGGCACCCTGACTTGCAATCTAAAGGAAAAAGGGGCCTAACTTGAAGAATTTTATGGGTGTGAATTTTATTTAATGAAGTGAATTTGTAATATGATGCATAGAAAACATACAAAATTTAGAGGGAATTGTATTGACAAAAGTATCACCAGATTAGACTAAAAGGGATAGGGCAATACAAAATAAAATGAGATTCTAGACTCCAAAATTTATATAGACAGAACTAGGCAAAGAAAGCAACTCAGTTGTAAACTTGACTCTATCTTATAGAAAAGAAAGTTCTCAGGTGAGAGAGCCAGATGCAGAGGATAGAAACAAGAGCCACCAAGAACAGTGGGCTGCAAAAAGACTCTGAGAGAGCAGAACTAGACCCTAATCAAGGAACAGTCCCTGAATTGTAGTAGGAGACCCTGACAACTTGTGCCCAGGTGGATTTCAAAATTTCTGTGAAACAGGGAAGCTATGTGCTCCCCTTCTCTCCCTTTTTGAATGGGAGTGTCCATTATTGTTATTCACTTTTGTATGTTGAATGTTTGGGAAGGTGGATAACTTGTCTTTTTAATTCACAAATCTCTGCATAGATGGGAGCCACATCGATTGTCTACGTTCAGGGGACTGCACCTTAGGTGGCTCATTCATATCTGGGCCTAATTTAGATGACAAAACCCTGAATCTCAAGTCTGAGCCTAATGCCATAATGGAATGAGAATATTGTAGGTCTTGGGAAGGGATAAGTGTATTTTGCTTATGGGAAGAATATAAATAATTTAGAGGTTATTAAAGATAGCCACAAATTCTCTACTTTCCTTCAACATCAAGAGATGGAGTTTATTTTCCCTTTCCTTGAATCTGGCTTGGCATTGTGAATTGCTTTGATCAACATAATGTGGCAGAAGTGATGCTAGTCTACTTTAGGCTAGGCCACACTTTAAAAATGGGGAGCGTTTGCTTTATTAGTGTCTTGAGACTTCATGTCGGAAAGTCCAGTTACCTTACTGAAGAGACCGCATGGCCAGCCCCCAGCTACTCCAGCCATCTCCACCAAAGTACCAGGCATGTAATGAAGTCATCTTGGAATGCTGCCTTAAGACTACCATGCTGTGAGAAGCCCAAGCTACCATCTGGAGGGAACACATGGAGGAGAATGAACACATGACAGTTCATAGCCCCAGCCTGGCTGCCATCTGAATGCAGTTACGGGACTGACCCAACATAAGACCAGAAGAAAAACTGTTTGTCAACCCACAAATCATGAGAAATAATAAACCATTGTTGTTTTAAGCCATTAAGTTTGGGGAGGTTTGTTTTACAGAAATAAATAACTGACACCATTGTGAGCTACAATTGGAGCATTTAGATAGGCCAAAGAATTTTCAAATAGAGAGTCTTATCCGGAAGTTCAGTTAAACTAGCTATTTTGTATTAGCACTTTTTAAAAACTGCATCTCAGGATGATATCAACAAAAGCAATCCTAGTATGCTTGAGAATAAGTAAACCAGAGTGTCATGCAACCCAGAGAGAAGACCTTGATTCCACTTCTCCCGTAATTATGTCTAGATGGTCAAAGTGTTGGGAAAATTCCTCAACAGAGAGTTATCAAGAACCTCCTATGAATGTCAGACAACCTAGGGAGAAAAATCTTATTGCCAGTTTCTAAGGAAAGACAGGATGTGAACATCTAAATAATCCAAATATTAGCCAATTTCAGACCTTAATTAACTCTGAACACTGGGGAGGTGTTTCTTTTTCTTCTACTATTTTCTGGAAGAGATTATGTAGGATTGTTATTAATTCATTATTAAATATTTGGTAGAATTCTCCAGTGAAACCATCTGGACCTGGAGATTTTTTGTTGTTGGATTTTTGAAATTATGAATTTGATATCCTTAATAGTTATAGGATTATTCAAATTATATCTTTCATGTTGGATGTGTTATGGCAATTTGTGCTTTTTGAGAAATCGGTGCTTTTCAAGTTGTCAAATTCATGTGTAGATTTGTTCACAGTATTCCCTTATTATTCTCTTGATGTCTGCAGGATTGTGGGTGGTAAAACCTGCATTTTTTTATATTAGTAATTTGTCTTTGCTTTTTCTTTGTCAGTCTTGCCAGAGTTGGTCAATTTTATTGATCTTTTCCAAGCACCAACTTTTTGATTCATTGATTTTCTGTTTTCAATTTTAGTGATTCCTGCTCTTAACTTTACATGTGCCTCCCTCTGTTTCCTTTGGAATAGTTTTGCCCTTATTTTTCTAGATTCTTGAGGCTTTTTATTCTATGGGAAAATACTACTTCAGTTTATCAAATATGTTTGCATTTCACTAAATGCAGTATATTTATTAGATAGGATTATCTCATAGCTATTACTTTCATAGAACGCATATAAAATGCTTCCCTCATGCTCATGTGGAGCCATCAAGGCACGTCAGAAAACAATAGCAAATCTCACAAAATGTGTGTGGATTTGAAAAAAAAATGCCATCAAACAATCAGTACTAGCTGATATATCCCCTGGTGCTTAGAGAGGCCAATCAAGGTAAATTATACCAGTAAAAGGAGCAGACCATCAGTGTTTTTTCCTGCTGCTCTAAAATTTTCCCCTAAGCAATAACTTAGCAGTGGAAAATCCCCAGCATGAAGGTTAGAGGAAGTGTGGTAAACATGTGCTGGTCACTAGATTTATCTTTCATGGTGTTTCCAATAATAAATTGCTCTCAGAACAACAAAGAATCTGAGTGTGAAAGGCTCAAGTTAGCAGCTGAGCTAAATAAAGAACAAACTGTGGTTCAAAAGGGATAATTGGCATATTTTCTTATATTTGTATTGGTGTTCATTTGGAATTACTTAGTATATTCTTAAGAGGCAAACAACAAATTACCCAACTGAATTTTAAAATCATACAGTTATTCTTAGAGGTGTATGGACTCCCGGAGGAAACAGGGATCTGGATTGAGTAACTGATTTGCCCCAAATTGCTCAGCCAGGTCCCAGAAGAGCCTGAGCTCAGACTGCCCACCCCTGTTCCACTATTTATTTAGTCAACAAATATTTAGTGACTGCCTACAACATGTCAGGAGCTGTGCTAGGTGCTTGGATGCCAAAGAGGCAGGAATCCTTGACCCCAAAAGCTGGCAGAGGGAGAGAGATAATAAACAAGTAATGAATTAACAAAGTGAATTACACAACACATTATGGGGTGATAAGTGCAATAAAAAAAGAAAGTAGAGCAAAGGAAGTAAAGTTGGGAGTGCTAGTAGGGTGCAATTATAAATAGTGTATTCGGGGCAGTCCTCACTGAAAACACTGGGAAAAGGCAAGGAAATTAGCCATGGGGGTAATGGGAGAGAGCATCTCTGCAGAGCTACACAAGGGCCTTCAGGCAAGAGTGGGCACAGAACAGTTTCTGAGATGCACCTGCCATGCTTAAGGAATTAAAATAATCTATTACACCATCTGCAGTGTGTCCTCTAAAAATCATGGAACCTATAGACTTTGAGAGTTGGGAAAGCTTGAAAAATTGTGCAGTCCAACCTCCTAGCCATGCAGAAATGTTCAGCATAGTGGCCCAGATCCACAGTTGTCCAGGCTCCAAACGAATCTCTTCAGTCCAAGATCTCATTGGGTCACAGAGCTTGTACCATTTTTTTTAAGCCACTTCTAAAGGTTAGAAAGTTTTGTCTTTGTGGAGCTGAGATCTGCCTCCGATTGGCTTTATCTGTGATTCCACTTCTACCCTTTGGAGCAAACCCCTTCCCCCGCCTCTCAGCCATGACGTATCTCTCTTTTGTCTTCTTCCGTTCAAACTGTCTTCTGTTCCTGGCCAGCTTTGATGATTTTCTCTAGACCACTGCTTTCTAAACATTTTCATTACTCATCCTTATCAGTAAAAAAAAAAAAAAAAAGAAAATGGACATTTATCCCCCATATATATCTATTAACTTCTTTATAAATCATGTATATGTACAACTGTCCCAACATATCATATACATTATAAAACAGACAAAAAGAAACTAAATTAAAAAATAGAATCTCAAATATTTTTCTCCCCATACCCCATGGATTGATCATCTTGCTCACTTTGGACATCTACTCTAGGAAAATTTTAGTTTCTTTATGTCCTCCCCCCAATTGTGAATGGAAAACCACAGTCTTAGGAGAATATTTACAAAGAACATAGTGACAAAGCTCAGAATGAGGAACAGAGAAAACTCAGTTCCACCTGGGCTCTATCATCGTCAGTTGCATGATTTGACGCAAGTTACTTAACCTATCTATGCCTTGGTTCCCTCATCTCTAAAAATGCAGTGAATAGAGCTGTTATCTGGGGGCTCTAATGCTTGCAATGTTGTGGGATACAAATGGGATAATCAATAGAAAGTACTTAATACAGTATGTAGCACAGAGTAGGCATGGGATAACTGTTAACTAGTTATTGTTATGTGGTTTTCAGACACCACTCCAGAAATATTCTCTAAGTCATACATGTCAGTCATTCAATCAAAACTATCTCCATCTATGGCCCAGGCAGCCTGATGGCAGCACATCTCGTCTGGTCTTGGAAGCTAGTAGGGTCGGGCCCGGTCAGGACTTGGATGGGAGACTGCCCGGGAATGCCGGGTGCCGTGGGCTCTGGTTTTGGGACGCCTGGGTGGCTCAGATGGTTAAGTGTCTGCCTTCGGCTCAGGTCACAATCCCAGTGTCCTGGGATCGAGTTCCGCATTGGGCTCCCTGCTAGGTGGGGAGCCTGCTTCTCCCTCTGCCACTGCCTCTCTCTATCTCTCTCTCTGACTCTCATGAATAAATTAAAAAAAAAAAAAAAACTACCTCCAGTAACCCGAATTACTGAATTCTTACCTTAGTAGTAATTTGAAAGTCCTTCATGTCACAAGTGAGTGGTATTGTCCAGATGTTCTTTGCCCTTTCATTCCAATCATAGTGGCCTTCTTTTAGTCCTTTGGGTACCGTGTTTCCTTGAACTACCCCAGGGCCCTTGCACATGAAGTTTCTTCTGCCTAGGGTGATGTTCTGAATCATTCTTCACCTAGTTGACTCCTACTTTTCTGAAGGATCCCTTCTCTGTCATCCTCAACCAAATCATACCCCTTTGTGTGTGGTTTTTTTTTTTTTTTTGATAACTGAAAGGTAGACTCCTTGAGTTAAACAGATACCCTTCTTTCAACAAATGTGTGTTATTTCTTTGGCCAAGGACACCTCTGAGACAGTTTGGCACAGAGGCAAGAATGTGGACTCTAAAGTCAGTAGGGGCAGCTTTCATTTAATTTCATAGTATATCTCCACTGCTAAAAATGCTCAGAGTATACATCCCTGTGAACAAAATTTAAATTCAAAAACCCCTGAACTCTTTCCACCTGGACTTTAAGGAAAGTCAAGTGATCTGCGCAAAGTAGATTATCTGTGGAACATAAAGCCAGCCATTAACTAGCCAGGGTTACTCGTTACTTGTTACAGGAGTTCTGAAATAAGGAACCAAAAGCCAACGAAGCAGAAAAAAGCCTTGGGAGTGAAAATGCTAAAAAAGTAAAGTGCTCTGTTACTACTATACACGAGCACATAGGTATGGTATATCCCCTTAGGAATTTCCTAGGGGAAAAATGCAGGCAGAGCTACTGGCCATCCCCAAACACAGACAATGAGTCAGAAGCATGAGGTATCTGCCTAGATGCCCAGAGAAATGCTCTGCACACTGGAAGGTCTCCTGGCCACCCTTGGTACCCAACTTCTTCCAGAAACTCAGGTATGAAATCCACTGAGGCATTTTAAGAGACAATCTCTTAGTAGGGATGAGACAATGAAAGAATGCATCTGCAGATAACAAAGGTAATAACCATTTCCTGGGTACCACCTGTGTGTTGGTCACTGTGGATATATATATTGCCTCTCCTGAAAAAATAACATGCTCAATACATCCTTGGTCAAATTGTCCCTCTAAGAAGCAGAAGCCAGGGGGCACCTGGGTGGCTCAGTGGTTAAGCATCCAACTCTTAATTTCAGCTCAGATCATGATCTCAGGTCAGGGTTGTGAGATTGAGTCCTGCGTTGGGCTCTGCACTAGGCATGGAGCCTGCTTGAGGTTCTTTCTTCCTCTCCTTCTGTCCCTCCATCCCCCAAAGAAAACACAGAAGCCAGTAGTGTTAAGACAAAATTACTAATGACCACTCCATCTTTTTCTTTTTTCCCTAACCCCCCTTCAATCATCTCAGCTCTTCTCTCCATTGGGATGGTTGTCAAAATCAGTAGAGCAAGGCTGAATTCAGGCAGGATTTTTTTAAAAAGATTTTATTTTTAAGTATTTTAAGTAATCTATACACCTAGTGTGGGTCTCAAACTCACAACCCCGAGACCAAGAGTTGCATGCTCTACTGACTGAGCCAGCCCACCCCCTAGGCAGGATTAAATCAACCCATGTGGCATAAATAGATATGGCAAACACGTGCCATGCTTATATATGATCTTTGAAAGATAACACTGAATTTAAATGAATACTCATCCTAAAACTTTCCATACAGCAGGTATGAATTGGAAAGCCACAAAACAGTGATGTGTAAATATGAATCTCATTCTATTTTTATACCTGTGTCCATATTCCTTTGACTAGCCCCCATATTTTCCTGACAACAGGACAATTTAGAGAAGTCAGACCAATCCTCTATGCTTTTTACCCTGTTTTGACTGAAACATAATCTCTCTTCAGTATGTACTCAGTGAAATCCACTATTATCATTATCAGTTTCCATCTAGTTCAATGCTCTCTCCAAGCTTCTGCTCATCCCTTCTCTTCCTGTCTGATCATTCCTGGCAGCCGCAGCCTCACAAAGGGAAAGAAGAGGCTTCAGGGCACCTGGTGGCATATTGGTGATGGAAGGTTCTGCATCTGGTTTGTGGTCACTCCTTAGCTGGCCGCAGCCACTTGTGTCCTTGTCTGTTGAGAGCTCTCAGGTGTGGTGCATTTGATTTGACCTTCTGCACAGCTCTAGGTGTGGATATTCCCACAGGAATGTGCGCTTTCTTTCCTTCACCCAGAAGCCCATCTCTAGTCTCCTATGACACTGATTCTTCATCAGGCCACATAGATCTGGGTGGCAAGCCAGTTTCTGTGTTTACCAACTTCCAGAGCTCCTGCTGAGCCCATGGAATGCTCGCACACTTTTGCCACCCCACAGAATGGAGACTTGAGCTGTCCCCAGACACCCTCTCACCTGTTCTGGCTGATGTGGAGCACCTCTGTACATTACTGGCCCTCCAGAGGGCTCCAGATGAGAAATACACACCAACCCTATCTTTCAGAGTGATTCCTTCAAGAGTCACTGGGCAGATTCTCTGACCTTCCATAGCACTGGAAGGTTCCACAAACACTCACTTCTCCAAAAAGAGCTAGTCTCACTCCCCCCAGCCCTTTTAATATATCCTAGTGGCAAAGGTCACAAATCAGGTCTGGTTTGCTCAAATCAATTTCATCCAACACCTGACAAGTTCCCCACTGAGCCTGGCTGTGGATAATCTACTTTCTTTGTTCTTGGCAGTCATGATGGAATGGCGGGGGTGGGGCTAGGGAGTGATAACAACGAAAGAAAAAGAGCAGAACCCATACTTCAGTGTGTTGAGTCATTGCCATATGTGAATACTTGGTATGCTGCTCCATTTCACATACCTGCACTCTCCATTCCACAGGACAGATGGCTACGATACTCATTATGGTTATAGACTCATTATGGTTATGGACTGGATTTTAAGAATATTTTAGAGACAATTTAATCCAATTCCCTTAATTTGCAGATAAGGAAATTGAAAACTATATGCATGCAAATATGAAACTTTTATCTTCTCCCATAGCTTGTTCCTTTGTGCCAGAAATTCTGGGAATCTTAAACAAAACAAAAAAAAAAAATAGGTGCCAGCTATTTCAATACAACCTACAAATGCAAGATGATTAGAATTACAGTCTGAAATGTTTTAAGCTGTGCTTTTAAACTCATTATTTCCAAGTTCCTTAAAAAAAACTCTTAAATTCAAAGAATTTTTCCGACTGCTACATTTCCTTTTGAGGAAAATCTTAATTTGTCTCATCGAAGTGGCAAAAAAGTACTTGGAAAGCCAGACAGACACAGATACCTCTGTCTTCCTATTTGGAGAAGCCTAGGAAAGGGAGGGGTGGTTTATTATTAAGGGTGTATGATGGTTAACTTTATGTGTCCACTTGGCTAGGCTATGGTACACAGATATTTGGTTAAACATCATTCTAGATGTTGCTGTGAAGGTATTTCTTTAGATGTGATTTACATTTTAATTAATAGACTGAGTAAAGTAATGTGAGTGGACCTCATCAAATCGGTTGAATATCTTAAGAAAAGGACTGAAATCTCCCTAGGAAGAAGGAATTCTGCCTCAGACTTGAATTGCAACATCAGTTCTCCCTGGGATCTCTACTCTGCTGGCCTGCCCTGCAGAATCCTGACTTGCCCTCCCCACTGTGGCATGAGCCAATTCCTCAAAATAAATCTCTCGCTGTCTCCCTCCCTTACTCTTTCTCTTTCTCTATCTCTCTCTATTATATATTTTAAAATGTATATTTTATATTTAATATATTAAATATTTATATATAACAAATATATATTTATATTTGTATGTAAATATATACACCCTATTGGTTTTGTTTCTCTGGAGAATCCTGATTGATACAGGTGGTGTCACAGCAGCTGATCAGTTTGCAGTGATTCACACTGAGCCCGACAGTGGCCCAAAGAATGGTTCAGCCCTGACAATTATCTTCACCCAGAGAGATCTGATGTTCTCAGCAGGGCCAGTAACAGGAGATACAAAAGACCAAGGCTGAGACTTACCACCTGGGCAGTGCAGGATTTCCTGGGGAACCCAAACACCATGTCTCATCTGCCTCCCTTGGTGCCAATGGGACCTTCAGGGCCGTGGAGATTTTCCTGCCAAGGCACCAATCCTGAGGGGGGACAGCCCAGGGAGTGATAATGATAGGCCTGGAGTTACGATCTTCTCTGTTCGGGGTGAATCTATCCTCTCAACACTTGGAATAAACTAGCACACTACAGCGGGAGCCCCAATTCTTATGGAAACAAATGTGACTGCCACAGTCATCAGAGGCCTCTTGGCAACAAGAAGTTCTTTGTACTCCATCCATTGCTTTCTCTGGTTGTTGAGGGGCAATGTTTGAGCTGGGTCTTTTCTGTTTCATGTGAGGTTGGTCTGTACCTGGCTGGGCCCTCCAGGTCTTGTGAAGAGAATGTGAATGTCTGAACTGAAGGGATAGGCATCGAGTTCTTTTTGAGTTCTGGATATAAAGATCATTTTGTTCTGAAGTTTAGTGATACAGAAAGTGTCACAGGTGGGGTTGTCATTGTTTCAGAGGTTCCACAACATCACAATGAGTGTCCCTGTGATTCTTTTGATCTTTCTTCCATGGCCACGATGTGGTTGTTCCCATTCCAGGCATGACTTTCATGTTCAAGGAAGGAAGACAAGGCCCAGAGCCACAGCAGCAGGATAATAAATACTTTCCAAATATGCTTATGTCTCATTGGCCAGAACTTGGCGTCTGGCCACCCTTAGTCATGAGTGAGGCTGCAGGTGAGGCTGGAGAAATATTTAGAAATATTTAGCTCTGCCACTCTGCATAGAAGGAAGAAGAACGTTCTAGTATAGCAGCTTTATTCTCAGGGTCTTCCCCGACCCTCTTCCTGGCCTCCATGTGTATCTCTCCTGCTAATAAACTCTGCTTGAGCCTGCTACTCCCTCTCCACTTCTCTTGCCTTGAGTTCCACCTGGACCCAAGTAGACTATGTTTACAACATCCAATTTTGCTTTCATTCCCCCTAAGAAATTTTCTTCTATTTCCCCCATCCTCCAGTATGCATTCTGAAAGGGTGAAAACTGATATCCTCAATGGCAAATTCAGCCTTTCCTGCTGACCGGCCACAATTTGTTATCACTTTGCGGAAGTGTGTGTTTTTGTCAGCGCTCCTTTTCCCTCTCTGAGAGCATATGTTTCTATCATAGATGCAGTTAGTATCATCTTTATGCCGAAGGTTCTACTACTGTATTTCTAGGCCTGCCCTCTCACTCTTATCCCATACTCCACTTTTGGAAGTCTGGAACTCAGCATATCTGAAATGAGATGAAGCACATCCCACTCAAAAGTGGATTTCCCTCCCAATTTCTGTATCTCTGTAAATAGTACAATCTTCCAGTGACCCAGGCAGGCATTATAGAACCCATCTTTTCTTCTTCGCTCTCTTTATCCTTCATATCTTTCTAAAGAACAATCCCCATGCTGTGGGGCATGGAGTAGCTTTTACTTGTGACTTGTCCCACTCATTGGTAGGGTGCAATCAACTGGAAGGACAAGGACAAGTGCATTCCACTTAATTCCTGGGATTTCCTTTTTTGAAGAGAATCATTATTTTTAAAGCTCCAGATGTAAAATCAATTGTTTTTTAATGAGGAAAGCATCAATTTGTATTTTTTTAGACATTTATTTTCAAAGTTTAAAGCAATGCTGAGAGGCATTTAACATGTAAATGATTACTCTCCATTTAAGAAACTATTTGGCATAGCATCTAAAGAGTCATGAAAATATTTGTACCATGTGGCATAATGATCAAAATTCTAAGAAAAGAAAAGACTAGAATCCTAAGGTGTTCATTATAAGTCTATGGAAAAATAGAAAGTAACCTAACAGTTAAACAATAGGGGAATGGCTTGGTAAATTATGCTTAAGAAATCATCAAGTTCATTAGATATGATGCAGCCATTAAAATGATAATTACAAAAATTATGTAGCAACCTGGAAACATACAGAAAAAAAGCAGCTATGATTACAACTAAGTTAAAATTAGGCATGAATTTTGGCAAAAACTGGAAAGAAATGTGGAAAAATAATTCATTTTAAGATGGTGGAATCTGAACCATTCTTAAAATTTTATTTTCATTTCTTCATTTATTTCCAAAGACATCTTAGTATAGGTAGTGGCTTTTCTGGCTGTGACTCATGGTGAAAACTACATTTTATATCATCAACTAGTATGTGTGCCCACACATAGACACACTTCCACACTCATGTGTAAAACCTGTATTCTATTGTATTATCATTGTAAGATACATAATTTTTCACATTTTAACATCTCTAAACTGAGATGTATGTTACAAATGATGAGATCCTACATTTATAATTGTAAGCATTTTTTTCTTTCTTAAACGTACATACATTAAAGATACATCTCATAATTAATGTTTTCAGGTTTGATAAAATATGGCAACAAATAGAAATTTCATGACACAACTACCGCTGATGCATGGTGATATTTTCTCTTTTCTATTTTGTATCATTTTAATTTTTTTAAAAAAGATTGTGTTTACTTGAGAGCGATAGAGGTACAGAGAGAGAGCATGCGAGTACACAGGGGAGGGGCAGAAGTAGAGAATCTTGAGCAGACTCCATGCTGAGTGTGGAGCTGGACATGGGGCTCAACCCCATGACCTGAGCTGAAATCAAGAGTCAGATGCTTAATCAACTGAGCCACCAGGGGCTCCAGTCTTTTCAATTTTTTTTTTTAAGATTTTATTTATTTATTCATGAGAGACAGAGAGAGAGAGGCAGAGGGAGAAGCAGGCTCCCAAGGAGCAGAGAGCCCGATGTGGGACTCGATCCCAGGACCCTGGGATCATGACCTGAGCCGAAGGCAGATGCTTAACCATCTGAGCCACCCAGGCGCCCTAGTCTTTTCAATTTTTTAATGTTGGAAGCAACTCACTAAATTGAGTTTACAATTCATTAATGCAGAAGTTGGCAAACTGTGGTCATGTTTTTGTATGGCTCATGAGCTAAGAATGGTTTCTACATTTTTAAATACTTGGACAAGAGAAAAAGGATATTTCATGATACACAACAGTGAAAAGAAGCTCACATTTCAGTGTCATAAATTTTTCTTGGAACCCAGCCACCCATTTGTATACATATTGTTTGTGACTACTTTTACACTGCAAGGGCAGTCTTCAGTAGTTGTGACAGAGACCATATGGCCACAAAGCCTGAAATATTTACCATGTGGCCCTTTAACAAAGTTTGCAGATCCTGTGCTAATGGATTGCAATCCACTGTTTAGAACACTTCTGATATAATGGCAAGAACACAGAGGTGGAAGATCTGGGTCCAATTCTGGCTCTACCATTGCTACTACCTTTACATTTATAAAATGGATACAATGCCTAGGGGATAGTGCTACAGGGAGTTTTGTGTGATCATTCATCTAAAATGCTTGGTCCATGGTGGGTGCTTGAACAAATGTTAGTTTTTTTTTCCCCTTTCCTTTTACATTTTGCTTAAGCTATGGCCCCTACTCTTCTCCAGTAAGGTCACTGATGAGTACTACCATGCCACCACCCCCTTCCCAGGGCGGTCTTGGGGGCAAAGTTCAAAGTGGCCTTCCACAAGTGTGACATTTTTGATGTTTCACATTTTATCCTGAAGATGTAAGGGGATTTTTTATTCTATTCCAAAGTATATCCATGTTTGTTTCAACATAAAAGTAATTTTTAGATTGGGCAAAATGGATACTGCTAGAAGACCATCTTTGTCTTGAAGCTTTGCAGCTGTGCTTTCTCAGCGTGAGAAGCATGGGCTTATGCAATGGCATTTGCTATTGTTGCCATTGTCTTAAGAGCTTTCTTTTCCAGAACTTACCTTTGTCATTTGGTTGCAGTTAAACAGGAGTGAAGAAAAGCTATTTTTAAAGAAGGACATTTGAGTTTGGCCTTAGAATGGAAAGTATGAGTATTTAGGAAGGATCATTAAAACCTAAGATCAGTCCTGAGCTTGTAGGTGCAAAGCTGATTTTTTTCAGAGTTCCCTGAAGTGGTTAGGATTAGGTAGACTTCCTTGGCTGATGAAGCTCATAAGAGACTCATGCCAGAGGCTAATTTAATAATTTGCAAAGAGAAATTATCAAGTGCGCTGGAAGATTGTCATTGCTTTTTTTCCTTACAGATAAAGTTATATAAAAAGCCAAATCATAGCCAACAGTCTGCTTGCTGAGCATAGACTCAGAGGAGTCAGAGGAGTACAGGCAAAACTCACAGACCTTGTGGGTTTGGTTCCAGGTCACCATAATAAAGTGAATATTTCAATAAAGTAAGTTAAACGAATTTTTCATTTCCTGGTGCATATGAAAGTTATTTTACATTATACTGTAGTCTCTTAAGGGTGCAATAGCGTTTTGTCTAAAGGAACAATGTACATACCTTAATTAAAAAGTACCTTATTGTTAAAAGAGCTAACTATCATCTGAGCTTTCAGTGAGTTGTAACTTTCTTGTTGATGGAAGGTCTTGCCTTGATGTTGATGACTGCTGATTGATCAGGGTGGTGGTTGCTGACAGTTGGGGTGGCTGGGGCAATTTCTTAAAATAAGACAATGAAGTTTGCCACATTGATTGACTCTTCCTTTCATGAACAATTTCACTGTAGCATGAGATGCTGTTTGATAGCATTTTACCCATGGTAGAACTTCTCTCAAAATTGGAATCAATCCTCTCAAACCCTACCACTGCTTTATCAACTAAGTTTACATTTGTTGTCATTTCAACAATCTTCATAGCATCCCTACCAGGAGTAGATTCCATCTCAAGAAACCATTTCCTTTGCTAATCTGTAAGAAGCAACTCCTCAGCCATTAGTTTTGTCATGAGATTGCAGCAACTCAGTCCCATCTTCAGGCTCCCCTTCTAATTCTAGTTCTCTTGACATTTCCACCACATCTGTTGTTACTTTCTCCACTGAAGTTTTGAACCCCTCAAAGTCATACGTGAGTGTTAGAATCAACTTCTTTCAAACTCTTGTTCATGTTGATATTTTGAATCTCTTTCCATGAATCATAAATGTTCTTTTTTTTTTAAAAAAGATTTTATTTATTTATTTATTTGAGAGAGAGAGAGAGAAACAGCATGAGAGGGGAGAGGGTCAGAGGGAGAAGCAGGCTCCCCGCTGAGCTGGGAGCCCGATGTGGGACTCGATCCCAGGACTCCGGGACCATGACCTGAGCCGAAGGCAGTCGCTTAACCAACTGAGCCACCCAGGCGCCCATCATAAATGTTCTTAATGGCATCTAGAATGGGGAATCCTTTCCAGAAGGTTTTCAACTGACTTTGCCCAGATCTATCAGAGGAATCACTATCTATGGGCGCTGTAGATTTTCAAAATGTATTTCTTAAATAATAAAACTTGAAAGTTGAAATTACTACTTGATCCATGGACTACAGAAGGGATATTGTGTTGGTAGGCATGAAAATAGCATTAATCTCATTGTACATCTCCATCAGAGCTCTTGGGTGACCAGGTGCATCACTAATGAGCAGTAATAATTTGAAAGGAATCTTTTTTTCTGAGTGGTAGGTCTTAACAGTAGATTTAAAATATTCAGTAAACTATATTATTAATAGATGTGCTGTCATCCAGACTTTGTTGTTCCACTTGTAGAGCACAGGCAGAGTAGATTTGACATAATTCTTAAGGGCCCTAGGATTTTTGGAATGGTAAATGAGCATTGGCTTCAATTTAAAGTCACAGATGCACTAGCCCTTAACAAGAGAGTCAGCCTGTCTTTGCAGCTTTTAAGTCAGGCATGGACTTCTCTTCTCCAGCTCTGATAGTCCTAGATGGCATCTTCTTCCAATGTAAGGCTGTTTCATCTAAATTGAAAATCTGTTGTTTAGAGTAGCACCTTCATTAATGATCTTAGGTAGGTCTTCTGGATAACTTGCTGCAGCTTTTATATTGGCACTTGCTGCTTCATCTTGCACTTTTGTGCTATGAAGATTGGTTCTTTCCCTAAACCTCATGAACCAATCTTTGTTTACTTCATACTTTTCCTCAGCAGCTTCCTCACCTCTCCCAGCCTTCACAGAATTGAAGAGTCAGGGTCTTGCTCTGGACTAGACCTTGCTTCGGCTTAAGGGAATGTTGTGGCTGCTCTGATCTTCCATCCAGACCACTAAAACTTTCTCCATATCAGCAAAAAGGCCGTTTCACTTTCTTATCATTAATGTGTCCCCTGGCCTAGCACTTTTAATTTCCTTCAAGAACTTTTTCTTTGCTTTCACAACTTGGCTAACTGTTTGGCACAAGTGGTCTAGCTTTTGACCTACCTCATGCCTTCCTCACTAAGCTTAATCATTTCTAGCTTTTGACTTAAAGTGAAAGATGTGTGACTGTTCCTTTCCTTTGAGCATTTAGAGGCCATTGTAGGGTTATTAATTAGCCTAATTTCAGTATTTTGTTGTTTCTCAAAGGGTTAGGATGCCTGAGGAGAGGGAGAGAGACTGAGGAAGAGCTGGTTGGTATAACACAGAACACCAAAACACATGCAACATTTATTGATTAAGTTTTCCATCTTACGGGCACAGTTCATGGTGCTCCAAAACAATCACAATAATAACATCGAAGATCACTGATTACAATTATCAAATCACTATGTTGTACACCTGAAACATATGTATGTTTGACATAACATTATATGTCAAGTATACTTCAATGAAAAGATCACTGACTGCAGATCACCATAACAAATATAATAATGAAAAATTAGAAATACTGCAAGAATTACCAAAATGTGACATAGAGATACAAAGTGAGCAAATGCTGTTGGGAAAATGGCATGGATAGACTTGCTCAATGCAGGGTTGCCACATACCTTCAATTTGTTAAAAAAAAAAGGCAATACCTACAAAGTGCAATAAAACAAGGTGTGCCTATATCTGTATGATCTTAATGGCTATTGTATCAAAGTGGAAAGGCTTGGCATCTCCATCTCTATCAGGTGTGTGCCTACTAATCAAACCAAATACTCATGTTCAGCAGTCAGAGTCTCACCTACCCAGTGCTGAAGGTAGCACACATTCTAATCTTGGGGGTTTTCCCTTTTCTTGATTTCATCTAAACCTCCCTCCTTCTTCTCTACATACTTGTGTTTATTCATTCTTTCTTCAAATTTTAAAACCATTCATTAGCCTTTTTCAAAGAATACCCTGTAAAATAATAAGTAAGCTTGGAAAATTTTGGGTTAAGTGAAGTTAGACTTTTTATCCCTGTAGGATTTCTCAGAGTCTTTATGTATTGATGTGAATCATAAAGCTCCAAGAAGGGACTCTACTATATGGCATGTCTCAAACTTATTTGAGCACTTTTTATTTCTCAGAGCATCTCTCAGAACTAATAGAAGTGGAAAATGCTGGGCTCCGGTTCTCTTGCCTTCACATTTATTGAAGTCTTGATAACATTACAGGTCCTATTCCTACATTCAGCCTAGGGAAATGCTACCTTGTTACAGTGACTTCTGCAGAAAGATAATCTTATCTGTTTCCTATTGACTTCATTTGCTAAAATTTCCTAATTGTGGTAAGGTGTAATAGGGTCACCTAATGTATCCATGTACCAGCTTTATATTATATATAACCTTTTAATCTTACTTTATATATAAAAATATATTTTTTAGTAAAAAGGTAATAATCACTTTTGAAAAGGAAATGAGCTAAAGAAAGGATTACCCATATCCCTACCATCCTAATTCAACCATGTACAAAAAAATCAAAGGACTTATTTTGTATGCTCTTATCGTTCTCCTGAATAAATCATTTAAAAAATACCTTACTTCAATTATTCATTTAAAAAATAATTAAAATCAAAAGTGCTTATTTATTGCTGTTTTGATATTAAATTTGTAACTAAACCAAAGTGAGTTCACTCTTTGGTGAGTCAGAAACTGTACCAGGTTGAGTTGTCACAGAAAGAAAACTTTTATTTGCAGCAAATAAGGAGATCACGGGGAATGGCTTCCAAAGCAGTGACTCCCCAAGAGAGGATGAACGGGTTCCTTTTGTTTAGGGTTAGGATGAATATTTAGATAGGGAAGCCTTGTCATCCTATGTAGAGGCAAGCATAAGGTCGCACATGTGCCTGAAGGAAATATGCCTATATATACTTTGTATGATATATAATAAGGCTGAGACTCCTCCTTAGACAGAGATTTTAATACTATAATGAGGTAAAGGTGGTTGTACCACATTCCAGAGGTCATTCCATGGTCCATCTGTGCAGGCGTAAGTCTTGAGTCCGGTTTAGCACAAATCATCTGGGTGGTGTGGGCCCATTGGAGGTCTTGTCAGGGCAGTCACCATCACCTGGAGGGGTGGTTTTGGGTTTCGTTTACCTGAGTTAAGTGGAAAGTCTGAAAGAAGAGCTTAAGGAAAAATGTAAGACAAAGTTTAGTGAGTACAAGCAGGTGAGCAGTAAAGGCTAGGTCTTGGGGTCTAGCTAGTGACAATGTCTTGCTTTAAAATCATCCATTTAGAAATTCTAAGAGGTTGTTTAATCCTTTTCAGGTCATGCAGAAAGTATAGTGCCTAATCTATCTGAAATATGATCACCTGCTACTCTTTTCAAAGACATTTACATGACAGAGAAAGACACAATTTATTGCTATCAGTTGTTCTTCCTTGTGTCTGTCTATCTCCTCCCCCAAAATGGTTACCTTCCTTCCTGTAGTATTTGGGGGAAAGGAGAGTATGTCTCAAGTCTACATCTAAGTAAGTCAGTGCGGCTTCTCTATTGTTCTTTGGCTCCTACTCACAGCTCCTATGGCGAACTTGCACCTCTGTTCATTTCACTATTGGTCACTGCCTAGAATTCTGTTATGTGGTGTCAACTGATTTCACCAATGGGTCAGGTGGAGGAGGCTACAATTCCCTTATTGTTATGCAATAGAATTTTACTGGATGTTTGTGGGTTTAAAAAAGAAAAAATTTTTATTCAGCATAAAACGGGAAACAATTTGAAATTTACAATTTTATTAGACATTACTCTTCTTGTAAAAACAATGACTTCCCTATCACTGGGAATTTCTCAAGCCAGATCTGCTGCTATATCTGCTGCCACATATAAAAGGAGCTGCCTCTCCTTTTCCCCTTTCCCTAGATGCCAGCAACATCTCCAAATTGCTGTTAATTTCTAGTGCAGAGCAGTTTATCCATCTAACTCAGTGGCTCTCAGCTGGGCTCAATTTTGTCTCCCCTCCCCCAGGGAACATTTGTCAATGTCTACAGACATTTTTGATCATCATGACTAGCCATGGAGGTTCTACTTGCATCCGGTGGGTAGAGGACAGGGGAGCTGCTAAATATCCTACAATGTACAGAATAGCTTCTCATAACAAAGAATTATCCAGCCTAAAATGTCAGTAGTGTAGATACTGAGAGACTTTTATTGAACTCCACCCACCCAACCAAACTAGAATAAGGGCATAGATCAGCAAATCCAGATACTGATTAAGGTATTCTGCTGAACAATGGGTCATTTGCTCCAAGACTCCACTCCTGGCTGTATAAAGAATCAACAAACCTTGCAAAACTACAGTGCTTTCTTGAGCATATCTTTATTTGGGATTTGAGCAGAGTTCTATCCCTACCAATATTTCGAAAGTAAGAGGAACAGGAAAAACATTTATGCTTGGGGTACCTGGGTGGCACAGTCCGTCAAGCCTCCAACTCTTGGTTTTGGCTCAGGTTGTAATCTCAGGGTCGTGATCTCAGGGTTGTGAGATGGAGCCCCGTGTCTGGTCTGCACTCAGCACAGAGTGTGCTTAAGACTCTTTCTCTCAAGGGGAACCCTCTTACACTGTTGGTGGGAATGCAAATTGGTGTAGCCACTCTGGAAAACAATATGGAGGTTCCTTAAAAAGTTAAAAATAGAATTACCCTATGACTCAGTAATTGTACTACTAAGTATTTATCCAAAGGATACAAACATAGCGATTTGAAGGGACACATGCACACCAATGTTTATAGCAGCAATGTCCATACTAGCCAAAATATAGAAAGCGCCCAGATGTCCATTGACAGATGAATGGATAAAGAAGATGTGATATATATATGTGTGTGTGTGTTCCTGTCACAGGAACACAAAGTTTCACAACACTAATTCCTTTAGAGAGTAATTTTAATTTTTTTTGAATTTTTTTACTTTTAATTTTAGGTAGACTCCATGCCCAATATGGGGCTCAAACTCACAGTTCTGAGATTAAGAGTCACACACTCTACCGACTGAGCCAGCCAGGCGCCCCTAGAGAGCAATTTTTTAAAAAGGATTTCCTCTTAACTAGTTTCTCTGGTCCCATTTACTCAGAGAAACAAAACAGTAATTCTAAAAAATGTGTGTATACATGCAAATGTATTTTAACTGGATTTGAGACCTGTAAGAATCTCAAACTTTAGTGTGTATCCAAACTGCCTGGGGAGTTATCAAAACACATAATTCCAGACCCCAACCCCAGAGATTTTGAACACTATGACGTGAAGCCCAGAAAACTGGCAATTTTAAAGAAATACACTGTGTGATGCTAAGGCAGTTGGTTTGGAGTCTCATGTGGAGAAACACTGTTAAATAGCTCATAAACTAGGGTATGCTCTGAGGCCATTGGAAGGGTTTTCTGAAAATAACAGCAACAACAACAACAATAATAATAATGTACATTCTCAGATTTCAGCCTAGTTTATTCTCATTCACTAGTGAAACAGGAATTTTAGGAGCAGTATGGCTAGAATTCCTTAAATCTTGGCCACGCATGGTCTGAATTGGTCGCATTCTGGACTGGAGAGGGGATAAGTGCAACCATAGGTTAATTTAAGTGGTCCAGCTGAGGGCAAAGGGGGCAGCTACAGAGAAGCAGAGTTGATTAAAATAGGATGAGAAGGCAGAGGGGGGCTTCCTAGAGGAGAATTCTAAGTGTCTGCAAGGGCTTCAGAGAGAGGTTGCTATCACCGTGTATTAATTTTAGCTCATTTCATTTCAAAATACAGGGTTTTACTTGGGCTTGATGAAATGTTTTATTCATATGACTCTTCCGTACAAAAGTCATCAATAGGTTTAATGAAAGGAAATGAAGAAGGAAGTGAAGAACAAGAGAAAGGAGAGAAGGTTTCATCTAGGAGCAAGGCTGGAGCTGCTAGAAGGAGAGGAAGGTGAGACAGGAGGAAAGAGAGTCGGCCTGGAGCAAAAGAGCAGGAGCGCAGACTGTCCACGTAGTGGCTCCTATCCTACCAAGTGAGAATGCATGGCGGAAGGTGAGACACCACGTAGGTCCAACTCACTAACAGTTTATCCACCAGTCTCCCAAAAGACCTGAGTCCTGTCCTTTACAAGGCTCCCCAACATTGGAGGGCAGTGCCAAGGACCATTCCTTACCTACCGCTCATTATTTATTCGTTTACTTCTTATGCCAGGTGCCTCACCGGGCCCGAGCTCCGAAGAGCAGAGGCTGTTCTGCTCACTGCTATCTCCTCATTTTGTTTAATTGCCCAAAGACCTAGTTCTTCATGTTTGGAATAAAAGAACATATAAACAAACACCAAGTCCAACATCTCAGGATCTCACAGGCAGGAAGAAAAATGTTGTTCCAAGCTACAGGCAGTAAGTTGTAAGAGGGGCAGCTGCAAAAATAGGAAAAGACCATAGTCTTCTGGTCAGCCTTATTTTTCTTATTTCTGGTATAAGCACACTTATTCTGATAAAAACTGAATTATGGTAACTGTAGGTAGATAACACGAATGCACGTACAAATTTAAAGGGACAAAAGTTATATGTCTTAAAGGCAAAGGAAAATAGCAAAAGGCTTCACTAGAATGTCTCATGTCTTTGAATCTGGAGAAGCTAAACATCAAAATCAATATATTTGAAAAGTGAACTTCATAAAACAAAGGTCAGAAAACAATGACTCCTTCAAACACTTCCTCTTGAGAGATTATTTATAATTGAGTATATATATAGACATTACCTATCCTGGAATGGGTTTCTAAGCCATTTTTGAGAAGGTGTGTGGCAAAGTTTTTTAAATGAAATGAGAATTTATTTGGTCAAAAATATTTGGGTAGCCCCCTTCCTTCAGCACTAGAAATCCATTATTTTTTTTTCTCTTTTTTAAATTTAAAAAAATTTTTTTAGAGAGACAGAGAAAGAGACAGAGGCAGAGGGAGAAGCAGGCTCCCTGTGGAACAGGGAGCCCCACGCAGAACTCAATCCCAGGACCCCAGAATCATGACCTGAGCTGAAGGCAGAAGCTTAACTGACTGAGCCACCCAAGCTCCCTTCTCTTTTAAAAAAAAAAATTATTTAAATTCAATTTAATTAACATATACTGTATTATTAGTTTCAGGGGTAGAATTTAGTGATTCATCAGTTGCATATAACACCCAGTGCTCATTACATCAAGTGCCCTCCTTAATGCTCATCACCCAATCACCCCATCCTTCTACCCACCTCCCCTCTAGCAACCCTCAGTTTGTTTCCTAGAGTTAGGAGTCTCTTATGGTTTGTCTCCTCTGTTTTCATCTTAAGAAATCCATTAATTATTAAAATTTTTTTCATGTATATCTGTATTTCTTTGTTCTGGTTAGGAGTCAGAGAAAGATGGAGAAGCATGGTCCCATCCCAAGCAGAGGATGATGGGTGTTTCAAACTGTGTAAAATTCATGCTTTATCCTACAGTATTTCTTAGTTTATTATTTAGAATCCATTTCATTGCATTTTCCTGATAACTCAACACAGCAAAACTGGCATATTATGCAGGCTTGCACTTAATCTTATTAAAATAAGACCAAGACAAAAATTATGCCTATTTTTCAAGGAAAAGAAAGTATCTGGAGAAAGTATACTTAAAGATATTAAAGATATAATGAAAAAGCCTTAGCTGAAACTGGACATCAAAATGTAGCAGGTGACATTAAGGCATGAACACATAAAATTTAGTATTTTTTAACAGGGTAAAAAGTTAATATTCTAAAACTCATTCTTTCCAGTAGAACCAACGATGTTGCACAAAGATTACTTCATAGATTTGTTATTTTTTTATCATACAAATTAGCCAAAAACTAAAAATTGTCCAAACTTGGCTTCTGGAACTTTTTAAATTTCCATTTCTTCTTTTGGGAGAATTTGACCCTAGTTCAACAAGTAATGTTTTGAATCTAAGTCCAATAGCTTGCTACAACTGGGTAGCTCCTGCTGAGATTCACAAGCATGATCTTGTATGAATCCCCAGAAGCTTCATCAACAAAACATTTGATGGAAGGCTTAAAAGTTCTTGTGTCATTTAAGAGCATAGGAGAAACAAGACCCCCTAGACCACTTAGTCCGTTAACTGAAGATACAACTCATCACAGATGCCCTAAGTAGTCAGAAGTTCTGGCTAGAGGATTAAATCTGGGCTTCTTAGTTCATAGCATATGAACACACACACACACACACACACACACACTCTCTCTCTCTCTCTCTCTCTCTCTCTCTCTCTCGTCTGTGTGTGTGTGTGTGTGTGCACGTGCACGGTTCTGTATGATGTACACATTTGGATTGCCGTAGGGTTTTTATTCTTAATATATGCAATCATCATAAAGTAATATAGAACTGCAAAGAATGGATCATCAGGCCCAAAACATTCTCAGTATGGATCTACCCTTAAAGCTACTGATGCTGGCTTTTCCATCACATTTCAGGGTCTTGAGGATTTCTTAGCTATGTTGAACACATCCTCCCACTCCCTACCACCAAGAGAGCATGAGAGAGCAAGGGTGAGAAAGAGAACACTACTTCAACAAGGATTTTTACATTTTTGGACTCAGGAGGCATTTTGGAAAACTGAATTTAGATATTAAGAAAGTGCAATTTTAAGAAATTTCTCACTGGCTTAAGAAAGATGGGGTCAAAGTATTTTTAATTTGGATTTTCTGGTAATTTCTGAATGTATTTTACATGACATACTATGCATATGATGACTTCAGCCTTCTCTATATTCTCTATATGACTGACATCCCTCTCCCCAACTCTCAGGAGATGACCTTGATGTTTTCATGAGTAGGTAGTAAAAGTGCTGTGCTCATGCTGTCTATCTGCCTAACTCTACTCTTAAAATTTTTTTTTTTTTGCATCAGGTTATTAAGTAGCCAAAAGAGTGTAAGACGTTGTTGATATATTTTAATATTCGACTCACTCTATAAATATTCTGCATATCTCTTTGCAATTGGCTAGGTTATAAGTTTTATTTTACCAATTAACTATATATTTGTTTGTTTAGTTTTAATCCTAATTCTGGTTGTTATATATCTATATCTTGTAGCCACAGTGGTTTGAAAATTGAAGAAGAGTTTATTTGACAGAAATTCTGGTTCCACATTATGTCTTTTCCTATGAGTTATTTAAAAAAAAAACTTGTTTTGCAAAATTGAAATTAATCCTAAAACAATAAAAATTGAGTTGTTTTCTTGTTATTAAAATTTGAGAGTTCCTTGTTATATTCTATTTATAAGTCCTTTATCAGATGTTTTCTTCCAGTCTATAGTTTGTCTTTTTATTTTCTTAACAGTATTTTTTGAGGAGCAGAAGTTTTTAATTTTGATAGAGTTCAATATATCACATTTTTAAAATGACTCATGCCTATGAGTATATCATATCATATCATTTATGATTCATGCCTATGAGCCCCTTGTATTCTATCTATGAAATCTTTGCCTAATCCAAGGTCACAAAGATTTTTCCTCAAAACTGTAAAACTTCTGGAGAAAAATATAGGAAGAAGGCTGTTTATGGGTCTATTGGGATGATCATATGATTTTTCTTCTTTGTTTAATATGGTGAACTACATTGATTAATTTTCAAATAATAAACCAACCTTGTTTCTCTGGGATAAATCCAACTAGATCATGATGTATTATCCTTCTTACTGTATTTTTGGATTTTATCTACAATTTTTTTGTTTAGAGTTTTGGCATTTATTTTCATGAGAAATATTAATTTATCATTTTATTTTCTTGTAATGGTCTTTGGTTTTGGAGTCAGGGTACTACAGGCTTCATAGAATGAGTTGGGAAGTGGTCCTTCCTATTTAACTTTCCAGAAATGTTTGTATCTAATTGCTATTATTTCTTCCTTGAATGTTTGGTGGAATTCACCAGCAAAGCCATCTAAGATTTTTTTTTTTGTATGTGTGGAATTTAACTCTAATTTCCTATTTCAATTTATTTAATAGATATAGAGCTATTCAAGTTATGTATTTCTTCTGAAATGAATTTAGTGGTTTATGTTTTTCAAGGAATTTGTCAATTACCTGTAAGTTGTCAAAATTCTTGGCATAAAGTTGTTCATAATATTTCCTTATTATCCTTTTAATATCTGTATATCTGTAGTGATGTCACTTTTCTCATTACTGATATTGGTAATTTGTATTTTTTTTTCCTGATCAGTGTGCCAAAGGCTTGTAAATATTAATTTTCTCAAAAACACCAGCTTTTGGTTTCCTTGATTTTCTCTTTTGTTTTCTATTTTATTGATTTCTTTTCTGATTTTTATTATTCCTTTTCTTCTATTTACTAAGGGTTTCACTTTCTCTATTTAAAAATCATATCTTCAGGTGGACTTTGAGGTCATTCATTTAAGACCTTTCTTCTTTTCTACTATACATTTTCCCTACATATTGATTTAGTGGCATTCTACAAATTTTGATGTGTCATGTTTTCATTTGCATTTAGTTCAAAACACATTCTATTTCTTTTTGGTTCCTCTAGGCCGTAGGTTATGTATAAGTGTGTTTTTTAGTTTCCAAATATTTGGGGATTTTTCAGATATCTTTATGTTATTGATTTCTAATTTATTTCCATTGAGTTTACAGACATACTTTGTATAACTTGAATCATTTTAAATGCATGGAGTTTGTTCAATGCTCAGAATACGGTCTTTCTTGGTAAATGTTTTATGTACTCTTGAAAGGAATGTATGTTCTGGGTTTTTGGTGAAGTGTTCTATAAATAAATCAGGTCAAACTGTGTGATAGTGTTGTTCAGGGCTTCTATATCCTTACTGATTTCTGTTTACTATTTTATTAACTATTGAGAGAGAGGTATTGAATCTCTATTTGTCTATTCTTCCTTGCAGTTCTATCAGTTTTTGCTTCATATGTTTTGAAGATCTATAAGTATGTGCATAACATTTAGGATCGTTATGTTGTCTTTGTGAACTGACCCCTTTAACAATATGAAAGGCTCTTCTTTATTCCTGGTAATAGTCTTTAATCTGAAATGGACTTTGACAGTAATATCACCACTGAAGCTTCCTTTTGATTAGTGTTAGCATGGTATATTTTTTACATTGTTTTACTTTTAATCTGTTTGTGTCTTTACATTTGAAGTGGGTTTATTGGAAGCAGCAGAGAGTTAGTATTACTTTTTAATTTAATCTAAAATCTCTGCCAGGGTATTAGATCATTTATATTTAGTGTGATCATTGATATAATTAAGTTCAAATCTATCATCTTGCTAGTTTTTCCTATGTGCCCATCTGGTCTTTGTTGTCTTTCATCTTTTTCTACTTCTTTTGGATTGAGCACTGTTTTTACTATTTGTTTTATTTTTAAGTAGACTATATATTTTAGAGAAGTTTTAGATTCACCTCAAAATTGAGTGGAAGGTACAGAAATTTCTTATATACCCCTGCTCCCACATATGCATAGCCTCCCTAACTATCAACATCCTGCACTAGAGTGATAAACATTTGTTACAGTTGATGAACCTGCGGTGACACATCATTATCACCCAAGATCAATAGTTTACATTAGGCTTTGCTCTTGTAAATTCTATGGGTTTTGACCAGTGTATAATGAGAGGTATCCACCATTAGAGTATCAGACAGAAAAGTTTCAGTACCCTAAAAATCCTTTGTGCCCCACCTATTCATCCCTTTCCCCCCCCAACCCTGTGGCAACAAGTGATTCTTTTACTACCTCCAGGGTTTTGCCTTTTCCAGAATGTCATCATAGTATGTAGCCTTTTCAAATTGGCTTCTTTCACTTAGTAATATGCATTTAAGTTTCTTCCATGTCTTTTCATGGCTTTATAGCTCATTTTTAAAACACTAAATAATATTCCATTGGTTAGATGCACCACAGTTTATTTACCCATTCATCTACTGAAAAACATCTTGGTTGCTTCCAAGTGTTGGCAATTATGAATAAAGCTTCTATAAAGACCTGTGTGTAGGTTTTTGTGTAGGCATAATTTTCAACTCCTTTGGGTAAATACCTAGGAGTGAAATTGCTGGAACATATGGTAAAAATATGTTCAGTTTTATAAAAAAAAAAAACTGCCTAACTGTCTTCCAAAATGACTGCACCACTTTGCATTCCCACCAGCAGTGAATGAGATTTCCTGGCACTCCACATCTTCATCACATTCAGTGTTGTCATTGTTTTGGTTGGCCATTGAATGGGGATGTAGTGGTATCTCATTATTCTAATTTACAATTCTCTAAGACATATGATGTTGAACAGCCTTCTATACACTTGCTTTTCATCTGTATATCTTCTTTGATGAGGTGTCTGTTCAGGTGTTTTGTCCATTTTTAAATCACATTATTCATTTTCTTATTGTTGAGTTTTTAAAAGTTCTTTGTATATTCTGGATAACTGTCTTTTATCAGATATGTCTTTTGCAAATATTTTCTCCCAGTCTTCAGCTTGTTTTCTTATTCTCTTGAAGTATTTTTTATTATTATAAATTACCTCCTTTGTTGGCTTATAACTATAACTTTGTGTTTTGTTGTTTCAAGGGTTTATAAGTTACACCTTTCACAGCTTACCTTTAAGTACATTGTACTACTTTACTTATAGTCTAAGAACCTTACAAAAGTATACTTCCATTTCTTCCTTCTTGATCTTTGTGCCATTGTTGTCATAGATTTTATTTTTGCAAATATTATAAACCTCACACAGCGTTGTTAATATTTTTGTTTAAACAGTTAATTGTCTTTTAAGTGTATTTAAATAATAAGAAAACTTCTTACACATTTACCCATGTAGTTACCATTTCCAGTGGTACTCATTCCTTTGTACAGATTAACATTCCCAACTGATACAATTTTCCTTTTGCCTGAAGGACTTCCTTTAGCATTTCTTATAGTGAAGGTATGTTGATGATTCATTTTTTTCAGTTTTTTGTGTGTAAAAAATTATTTATTTTGCCTTCATGTTTGAAAGATATTTTTGCTTGGAGTAGAACTCTGGGTTTACAGTATTGTTCTTTCAATATTATTAAGGATTTTGCTCCACTGTCTTCTCACTTGCATTCTTCTGATGTGGAATCTTCTCTTACCCTTCTCTTTGTTGTGCTGTATATCACATGTGTTATACACGTTTTCACTGACTGCTTTTAAAATTTTTTGCCATTGGTTTCTAACCAATCAATTATGATGTGCCTTTATCTTTCATGGGTTTATAATTTTCATCAAACTTGGAAAATTTTTGGCTATTATTTAAAAAAAATTTTTTTTCCTGCCTCCCCCTGACTCATCTCTTTTGGTGACCCAAATTACACATATATTAGTTCACTTGATTGCCTAACAGCTCACTGATGCTCTGTTCATTTTTTAAAAATTTCCTTTCTCTATATACTACATTTTAGATAGTGTCTATTATTCTGGTTACAAGTTCATTTATTTTTCTCATCTCCAGTATCCAATCTGCTGCTAATCCCATCCGGTGTATTTTTCATCTCATTTTATTTCTACTTGGGTCTATTTTTTTAATATCTTTCATGTCTCTAACTTTTTGAACATATGAAATATAGTTATAGTTACTATTTTAATATTTTTTGTCTGCTAATTCTAACATTTATTTTGTTCTGAGTTTATTTTGATTGATTATTTGCCTTACTATGTGTTGTAGGTTTTCCTCATCCCTAGTAATAACTTGCATACCTGGTAATTTTTTATTGGGTGTCAGTCATTGTAAGTTTTACCTTGATATGTACTTTACATTTCTATAAATATTCTTGCTCTTTGTTCCAGGACACAGTTATGTTATGTGGAAACAGTTTGATTTTTTTTGGGTCTTGCTTTTATGATTTATTAAGTGGGATCAGAACAGTCCTCAGTATAGGGCTAATTATTCCCCACTACCAAGATGACACCCTTTTAAGTACTCTACCTAATGCTTTATGAATCATGAGGTTTTCCATCATGACTTCTGGGTGCAAACACTATTCTGACTCTGTATGGGTGCCAGGTACTCTTCCTCTACCTTTCCAGGTGTTTCTGTCCTTGGCCTAAGGCAGTTTCCTCACATGTATTTGCTAGTCAGTACTCAGGTGAAAATTCAAGGGAAACTCTGCAGATCATCAGGTATCTCTGTCTGTGAAGCTCCTTTTTTCTGAGTACTTTTTCCTGTGAACTCTAGCCACCTTTTTCACCGCACACTTTCAGCTCCATCTCAAGTCAGGGAATCATCCAGGCTCCACCTGTGTCCCCCTTTCCTACACTACAGACTGGAATCTCTCTTAAGACAACAAACTGAGATAATCTTAGGACTCACCTCATTTTTCTCCTTTTTTTCAGAAGTCGCTGTTCTTCATTGCATGATATCTAGTGTCTTGAAAACCATTGTTTCATATATTTTCTTCACTTACTGCTTGTTTAAGGTGGAAATGTAAATCTGGCCCTGTTACTCCATCTTGGCCAGAAGTGTAATTCAGTTTCCAGCATATTTATTTGGAGAAGGATAATGGGTGCTATTCATTATCAGGAAAGAAAGGGGGGAAAGGGAAAGAAAGAGAGGAAGAAATTTGGTTTTAAATAAATCTTATAGAAAGAGGCTGTTGGGAAGTAGTAAAATGAGAAAAAAAGAATAATGTAGAGCTTTTCATTAAGCTAAATTTATTTCATTTAAATGTCAGTTCCTGGGGCGCCTGGGTGGCTTAGTCGTTAAGCATCTGCCTTTGGATCAGGTCATGATCCCAGGGTCCTGGGATCGAGCCCTGCATCGGGCTCCCTGCTCCGTGGGAAGCCTGCTTCTCCCTCTCCCACTCCCCCTGCTTGTGTTCTCTCTCTCACTGTCTCTCTCTCTGTCAAATAAATAAAATCTTTTAAAAATAATAAATAAATAAATGTCAGTTCCTTATGCTAATATATATTTGCTACTTTTGTGTGTTAAAAGGAATTTCAGCTGATTTTCTTTTTTACCTTGTAAAATAAAAAATTGATCATTCTTCCAACTGAAAAAAATACTGGCTTATAAAATTCTAAAGTCTGGAAAAGAGTGATAAATTTGGGGACTAAAAACAGGTGGCTGAGAAATAACTAATTTCTAAGGTGACAAATAAAAAAACTGTGGGACCTTTGAAGGTTGAGATTGTATCTTTATTAAACATTTTGTTTCTGGTGTCCAGCACATAGTTGGTGCTCAGTATATGCTTGTTGAATGAAAGAATGAATTTGGTGCCTAACCACATAATACTCAAGGACTGCTGGTCTGGCAGGTCCAGGAATTTTCCAGTGTAGCCCTCTTCTTAATTGATCCGCTTCATTAAAGTGGAAACAGTGAGACTAATTGGCTTTGACACAGGCTAATTTCCCCAGGTCAGTGATGTGGTTGTCACACACCTCTCAGTAAATAAGCTGATGTGCGAGGCACCTGAGGCACAGGACCTAATCAGGTGGCAGGATCTTGGACCATGACAACATAGACAGGGAGAGAAGAAATAGTATAGCATTAACTGGTGAATCTGCCAGGATTTCGGAACACAGACACAAAGAATTGACCAGGAAGATACCTGCTCTGTGGGTTACGACCCTGGCTGCTCTTTAGAATCACTTGAGTTATTTTTATAATATATAGAACTAAACCCTATACCCAGCAATTCAGACTCAATTACTCTGAGGTGGGGAAGGGAATTGGAATATTTTTTTAATTGTACACTTTATATGTTTATTGGAATATTTTTAAAGCTCTTAGGCAAGTCTATTATACAGCTAGGGTTACAAATTACTGTGTCAAGCCAAGAAATTAATAATCCCCACCTTTATATCTTTGTTAGTCTCTCCCATTCAAAAGATGTCTTATTCTCCAGTAAGACGCTACCAATAAGAGATACGCACTAGAAAAATGCCAAGTCAGACGTTGACAGATATGATACTCCCTTTATTTTGGTATTGGTGCCCATTTTCCTGTTACAAGCCCCCATTTCTGTTCTACAGCAGGAGAATACAATTTAATGCCATTAGGTAAGCATCCATCTAATTTAATATATCTGTAGTCAAATTCAGGTCAGACCATTTCAATCACGATCCAGTTCAAAATCTTTTCTCTAAGTTGCCTTCACTCCCTACTCTTACTGAATTTCCAGGGAAGAAATCTCATGCTTGACTTTTGTGAAAGCAGCAGGGAGATGCAGTGAGGAAGAATGAGCTGACTGATACAGGCCAGTGGGGCAGGAAACTGAAGAGCTGGTTACAGTGTCTTCTCTGCTGATTCGAGATGCCCATGTCATCACCCAGTCTGGTTGTGGGTATCTTCCTGCTGGCTCAGCAGTCCCTGAATGATCCTGGCATCCTGCAATTTGCCTCTGCTTTATTTCCAGAGTGCTGATCTACCCAGAGTCTCTGCTTATGGGGTTCCTTCATGCCCACCCAACCTTTATAAGGCCTGAGGCAAATGGAGGCACACATATCTTAAGTCTATATATTTAAGAGTTATAAATCAGGTTAATAAATTGTCAAATGAAATATGTTCTATCCTCCTAACTCAAATATATACTTTGTGAGGACAAATCAGAAAAATACATATAAAGCTGAGAGTTAGCAAAATATCAGTTGAATACAGTTGAATTTAATTTGTTTTGCACATGCCCAGGCAGTCTCTTGATGGGATGTCAATGTTAGGATGACTAAGAGTTCAGAAATTAGTATATATTTGTTTCCTGGAATCTAAATTTTTGAGCCATCATTTCAAGTAAAGTCATTAATTATAGTGATACAATCAAAACTTTCACATATAATTTGTATTCTTGTGTTCACTAAAGAACACATGGATTAAAAAGTACAATGTGATTATATTCAAACCATAAAATTCGGATGAATTTTTAGGAAAATTTAAAGTAAATATAAACAGTAAAATTTTTTCCTATGTTGTTAAGTAAGATTTCTTCTAAAATATTTTAAATTATTAAAAAAATGTAAAAATTAAATTATTTATTAAAATTAAAAGGCAAACTACAAATTATAATGAATATCAGTTCATTTTTCACAAAATTTTAAATCAGAGTGATTCCATTAAAACTGAAAAACTTAAAAATTTTTAATTCTTATTAAGTATTTTTATAGAAACAGAACTATTTGTAATTCTAAAATTTAATGTCCATAAAATAGCCAATATAAAGGAAAGGAATCGTGCTTCAGCCTGCTACACTAGACCTACTATATATACATTTAAGGGTAATATGAGCAATACTGCAATTATTTCTCAGCTCTCAGGTTAGCTGTTGGAAATAGTGGGCAAATTCATGAGCACCTCTGGAAGTACAAACAAAAAATGAAGAGAAAAAAGAAAACGGACAGTTGGCACAATGAGGGAATTGATATTTCATTATAGAAGAAACTTCTATATGCACACTATTTGAAAGGAAGGATTTACAAGTTAATTAATTTGGGTTTTTTTTCTCCCCAAAGTGTTTTCACCAAATGCACTGCTATAATCCTCCCCACACTCCCAAGCAGCCTGTGCGCAAGCGCAGACCACAAACCTTCCCGGCTGTGGACACAATGGGCTTCTGTTGAGAGTATCTAAGGGAGTGGAGAAGCTTTCCCTGAGGCCTGGATAGTGTCAGGCAGAGAGCAAACGTTTAGGGTTTTACGTTGGTCTGTGCCACCTCCTCTGACCTCAGATCCTGAGCAGCAGCAGCACCACGTATTCTTAAGCAAATGCATTTGTTGGTGATTTGCAGAGCCCCGTAAAGATGGGGTCCATGACAGGGGGTCCCTCTTGCCTGAGACTAAGGCTGGTACTGAAACCGTTGCTTCTTTTGTCTCTGGGGAATGAGGGTTTTCTTAGCAAGCCGATCTGTGCTTCTGACCATCTTATTGGACCTCTGGGGTCCTGGGAAGCTTGGACTCCCTGTTAGAACCACCTTGGCTCCATGGAACACTGGGAGGTAATTTGTGGATCTTCCCGACTTGTCCTGCCCCCTTTCTAATCCCTCTGCCTGCGCCCTGGCAGCCCCGGACGTGCGCACGGGTTCTGCCTCTCAGCACATTCCAGATGAGAAGCTGGCACCAGCTTCTATGCTCAGATGTATCCCTGAACTTCACAGGCTGTTCCCTGGGGATCGTCTTTATAGGAAACCATGGCGAGAGCTCCCCCTTCTCAAGAGTGGGAGGATATGGAAAGAAGGAAGCTTCCAACTCTAACCATCCAAGATCTCGTCAAGAAGTCTCCCCGGCCTTTCTCTCGAATCTCTCTGTGGACCACCCCCTAGGGGTGGAGTGAGGCATCGAATTCACTTTTGATTTGCTCCATTGTTTTTGTTTCTCACCTGGCTGGTCCTCATGGAGTCTACACATCTGTATTTATGTCTGTTCTCCCAGGAAGGGGTTCGTTGCAAGGGGGAAGAAAGTGACACTTGTAGATTGCCATTTTGAAGCCATCCAAGGACTGTTCACCACCTGGCTGTGGCGGACCAGGCTTGATACCACATTGCGGGGTGGAGGACATCTCTTTTTTCATGACGTTCATGACTTTTTTTTTGCCCTAGAGGTTAACACCAGGTTGACTCCACAGTCTGTGAACCAGCTTCCCAAACCACACAAGGACTTTTTCAGAAATCTCTGCCCTGTTCTGCTAAACAATTCAGGTATCATCATTTTCTGTCAGTCTTAGTCTCTTTTAAACTACAAAATGCTTGCCTCCTTTTAAACTCAAAATGATGCTTATAAAGTTTGTTTCAAATGAGCTTCAAAGGGGGGAAAACCACATATATTTGTATAATAGTTTTTAGACAGATATACTTAACTCTATTTCATAACACTTATTACCTTGGATGAAATATTATTTCTTATCCCAATGCACTCTGAAATGTACTGCAGATAATTCCACTTGGTATCTGCTATGTCTGTAATTTACTGGGTCTGCCAAATGCTGACTAAACAAATCATGTTAGTTGGCTCCCAGTGGGGCTCTCCTCTTCAGTTCACAATGGGCAGCTATCTCCATCTTTCCATCATATCTAGTTAACATCTTCCATGCTTTGTGCAATTGTAAATAGTATTTTATTTAGAACTTTGTAAATCATAAAAATGACATAATTTTAAAAATGCATTTCACAACACATAATAATAAAGTTGGGAAAAAAGAAAGCAAAAATATGTGTTTGTTTGTTTGTTTTGGGTTTTGTTTTGTTTTGTTTTTTTTTTGAGGGCAAGAGTGAGATGGTTTCTAATGAAGCTCTCTCATGCAACTGGAAAATTCCCACAGCTGAAAGGCTGGCTGTCTCTAAGCCATCTAGCTGAAAAAGGTTTCCTCGCACTGAGAGAAAATGGGGATGTGAGAAAGTCAAGGAAGAATGAAGCCCTACTGCTTTTTTGCTTGATATTATGCAGGTTTTAAAAAGATGTCATTGGAGAAAAATCCTGCCAGGAGTTCTGGGCTCTGCTGTTGATATGAATTTTAGCAATCTGGCTCAGATAAGACCTTGAGTGTGATTTCATGAATTCATTCTTCCAATTAAACTCACTGCCACCTGAGGTGTGCCAGTCCCTGTGCTCCACACTTGGGACCAAAGTTGAACTAGACATGGTCCCTGTCCACAGAAAATCTTGATGTCCTCTTGTTGAGACCCCTGCAATCCACAGGGTTCAAATGC
This sequence comes from Neomonachus schauinslandi, assembly GCF_002201575.2. Classification (NCBI taxonomy): domain Eukaryota; kingdom Metazoa; phylum Chordata; class Mammalia; order Carnivora; family Phocidae; genus Neomonachus; species Neomonachus schauinslandi. The sequence goes on from NC_058409.1 coordinate 122,724,279, forward strand.
GGTAACTCAAATTTCTCAATTTGCCCAAGAATGTTCATTCTATAGAGAGTTGACTCATCCTAAACAAACCAGAACAGTGGTTTTTTTTCTTACCGTATATATATATGGTAAGAAATATATGTATTCTAAGTCAGTACTTGCTAAGCATGGAAAGATGCTAACATCTAAACATCTAAACAGCTTGTACCCAGCATTGAGCTAGGTACAGTTATCTCATCTAATGTAGACTGCGTATTAATCTTACAAGATAGGTATTACTGCACTCATTTTGTGTGATGCAGATATGGAAGCTGGAAGATGAAAAGTTGCTCAAGATCATACAGTTAGCAAATGGTGAAGCCCCAATTCCAGCAGGCCTGCCTGATTTTAAAGCCCTTCCAATTTAATGATCTTGAGTTCATTTAATAGTATTAAAGTCTGCCTTTTGTTCTTAGGTCAGTAGCACTTTTTTCTTTCTATTTATTCTAAATATCAACCACTTAATGAATCTACTTTCCCCAACTATCTTTCAAAAGAAAATTGACTGCAATTTTCTCCATTTGGTTTCTTAACCATGAATGGTGCAGAAATTTTCCCAATTTGGGGAACAATCTGCTAAGATCTAAACATGCCACAAGTTGGTTATTTCATCATGGTCTCAGTGAGAAAAAAGAAAGAAACCATAACATTTTTCTTTCTTCCCTTCTTCCATCCTTTCCTCCCTTCTTTCTTATTGTCCCCTTTCCTTTCTGTCCTTTATTCCTAATTTAATATATTCCTAATATATTAGGTCCAATGCACTCACATCTTCATGGGAAGAAACATATGTGTACAGATAATTATCAGGAAATATGTATATTCAATAATAGAAATATATCCAAAATACAGTTCCAGCCTGGAAGACAGTATGATTAACTCTATTCTGAAAAAGGTAGGGCCAGGGAATCTTTCACCCAGAAGATGCTTGATCTTGATGCTTGAAAAATGAATAGGCAAGAGGAAAGGTGATTCGGGGAGAGAGTGCAGAGTACGAAAAGCCCAGGTGTGTCTTTGTTGGCTATGAATTCCTATACCAGTGACTACTAAATGCAATATTAAGAAGAGGAATGGAGATGCAGAAAGGTCAGAGCCAAACAAGTATTGTATTGATATTGGCAAAGTGTGTGCGGTTTCCAAAGACCAGTATCCTGCTGCTCTCAGCAGTGTTAGCGTGGAAGGCGAGGCAGCTGCAGGAATGGCACCATGCCAGTCGGTGTGGATGGAATGACTTCTCTTTCCTGGAAAGTATGATGCTAAATACTTCATCTTTTATCAGGACTTTGTTATAAAAGTCATTTGACATGGTACAAATTAGAGCAAGGCTGTGATGCAGAGCATTTATTTTCTCGGAAATATTTAATGCAAGGAGAGTGGGGTCTTCATGATGATTTAGACCGATCCTTGATGATGGGGATGAGACCCACCTCTCTGGAGGCACATGGCTGCATAGATTAGAGCTCTGTCAACAAAAAGGAAGGAGGAAATGGCTCAACAATGTCTGCTACAGAGCAAATAAGAAAATTGAGGGACTAGGTGATTGACATTTGCAGTGAAGTATAGATAATGCATCTGTGTATTAATGAAGAAGGAGCATTGCATGTTTTCTCTCTTTTTTAGTACCATGCACATCACTATAGGTCACATATAATGGTCTGTAGAGGACTTTTCATTAGTTTTTGTTTTGTTTTGTTGTATCTTTATTGCCTTCAAAACAGTGCTTTATAAAAGTGCTTTGAAATTTCTATTCATCATCTGCAAGGTGCTGGAGATTTAAATTTGCCTTCATTCACTTCATATCTGAATACCTACAGAAGGCAAGGAATTTGCTTTCTGGCAAATCAAAGATGGTAAATAAAAATGTTTCTTTGGAACAATAAAATAGAAGCCACCAGAGGTCCTGGATGACCTCAGATAAAGCCACCTACCTAGACTGGACCACCTGCTCATCTCTGGACTATTATACAGGAAAGAAATTTCTATCTTCTTTGAGGCACTGTATTTTAGAGCCTATTTATTACAACAGCCTATCTTAACTAACACACTTGTTGCCCTTTTTTTGAAGACAAAATCAGAAGATTTTGTCACAAGAAACTGAAATTTAGAATTTTGTATAAAATCTGCAGGTCTCTCTCTCTCTCTTTTTTAGAGGTTGATTGTTAATTTAGTATTATTTGAAGCTCTGCTTAAGGCAAAACCACATGTCCATGCATTACCACTGCCCCTTTGGCGTTGCTTCTTGCCTCTAACACTTGGCTGTGTGACTGGTTGCTTCTGTGTTTTGTCTTCACCACGGGCGCAACAATATTTGCAGGGAGGCAGAGAGGGGATCCCTGGCCAACATTTGAAAGGAGAGGATGAAAGGTAGGTTGTGGACTCTCTATGTCCCTTTCTTGGTACTTTATCAAAACATTAATTTATCAGGTAGAAATACTACAAAGCATCCAGCTCCTCCAATGAAGGATGATTAGGATGTAGTAGATCATGGCAAATGCAAAGATAGCCTATGGAGGACTACTGAGTGGATTAGATGGGTTAACAAGTGTAAGGACTTAGAACAGTGCTGGCAAACAGTAAACACACAGTAAGGCTGGATGTTAGCATTATGCAACTTGCCCAAGGTCACAGCTTGTAAGTTGAGGAGTACATGAACCTTCTGGATGGACTTTTCATGTTTCAACTTGTTCACAATTTTTGTCTGCTTTTTTGCTCTGCATACTGAAATTTCCTTAACTTTACCTTCTATATGACTAATTCTACCTTTAATCATGTTAATTATTTAGTTCACTTATTAAATGAGGTGTGGGGTTTTTTTGGCAATCATATTTTTTATTTCCAAGAATTTTTCTAGAGCCCTGGTAGCTCATTTTTGCATGGCAACCTGTTCTTATATTATGGATGTAATTATCCTTTCTGTTCTGAGGACACTAATTTAAATTATTTTTTTAAGTTCTCTTCTATTTCCTGCGTTATTTCTATCTTTTTTTCCCAGGGTCATCTGTTCTGTTTGAGCATCTGGTCCTTTTCCTTTCTTTTATTGGTTTTCCTCAAATATCTGATGATCTTGTATTGGCCATTCACATTTAGGAGTGAAGATTTAAGTTGATTTGTATGGAGAGTTAGCAGGATTTTCCTCTGCAGCCATGTGGGTCTTGTTCCCCTACAGGCTTCTCCTACAGGTTGGTTTTATGCTTTGTGTAAGTGCCCTGGTTGTATTGACAGACTTTTGGGTTCATGGACATAAAGCAGACAGGCATCCTGAAGACATCCTCCAATTACCACAAACTAGGACTTTACTTTGGCTGTGGCAGGCTTTAGCACATTTCTTTCCTGAGAAGATCTACTTTTCTCTCCAGATTCTTTCCATGTGGAAGGTGGAATGGGGGCAGTCATAGGGCACTTTCAGCTCTACTTCTCTTTCTGGTCCCTGTTTAAGAGACTTTTCCAGGCAGATAACTCACGATCTTAAACTGTCAGGATTTATCCTGTGAATAAACACTACTGTTCCACATGCAGTTTTTTTTATTAATATGTGATAATTGCCCATGTTACTCATCTTTATTGACGCCAAACTTCTTTTTTCTTACTATGGTTTATTCCACTCTATTGTTCCAGATTCCCTCTCTTTTTAATTTTTTTAAAATTTATTTATTTTTCTTTTTTCTTTTTCTTTTTTTATCCTTTTTTATTTAAATGCAATTAATTAACATATAATGTATTATTGGTCAGTGATTCATCAGTCTTATATAACACCCAGTGCTCATTACATCACATGCCCTCCTTTATGTCCATCACCCAGTTACCCCATCCCCTGACCCCCTTCCCCTCCAGCAACCCTCAGTTTGTTTCCCATGATTAAGAGTCTCTTATGGTTTGTCTCCCTCTCTGATTTTGTCTTGTTTTATTTTTTCCTCTTTTCCCCTATGATCCTCTGTTTTGTGTCTTAAATTCCACATATGAGTGTGGTCATATGACAACTGTCTTTTTCTGATTGACTTATTTTGCTTAGCATAATACCCTCTAGTTCCATCCATGTCTTTGCAAATGGTAAGATTTCATGTTTTTGATGGCTGAGTAGTATTCCAGTGTATATATACCACATCTTTTTTATCCATTCTTCTGTTGATGGACATCTGGGCTCTTTCCATAGTTTGGCTATTGTGGACATTGCTGTTATAAACATTGGGGTACAGGTGCCCCTTCAGATCAGTACATTTGTATCTTTGGGGTAAATACCTAGTAGTGCAATTGCTGGGTCATAGGGTAGCTCTATTTTCAACTTTTTGAGGAACCTCCATACTGTTTTTCAGAGTGACTACCCCAGCTTGCATTCCCACCAATAGTGTAAGATGGTTCCCCTTTCTCTTCATCTTCATCAACATCTGTCATTTCCTGACCTGTTAATTTTAGCCATTCTGACTGGTGTGAGGTGGTATCTCATTGTGGTTTTGATTTGTATTTCCCTGATGCTGAGTGATGTTGAGCATTTTTCATGTGTCTGTTGGCCATTTGTAGGTCTTTGAAGAAATGTCTGTTCATGTCCATCTGCCCATTTCTTGACTGGATTATTTGTTGTTTGGGTGTTGAGTTTGATAAGTTCTTTATATTTTGGATACTAGCCCTTTATCTGATAAGACATTTGCAAATATCTTCTCCCATTCTGTTGGTTGTCTTTTGGTTTTGTCAACTGTTTCCTGTGCTGTGCAAAAGCTTTTTATCTTGGTGAAGTCCCAATAGTTCATCTTTGCCTTTGTTTCCCTTGCATTTGGAGATGTGTCTAGCAAGAAGTTGCTGTGGCTGAGATCACAGAGGTTGATACCTGTGTTCTCCTCTAGGATTTTGATGGATTCCTGTCTCACATTTAAGTCTTTCATCCATTTTGAGTCTATTTTTGTGTGTGGTGTAAGGAAATGGTCCAGTTTCATTCTTCTGCTTGTGGCTTCCAATTTTCCCAACACCATTCGTTGAAGAGACTTTTTTCCATTGGACATTCTTTCCTGCTTTGTCAAAGATTAGTTGACCATAGAGTTGAGGGTCCATTTTTGGGTTCTCTATTCTGTTCCATTGATCTATGTGTTTGTTTTTGTGCCAGTACCATACTGTCTTGATGATGACAGCTTTGTAATAGAGCTTGAAGTCCAGAATTGTGATGCCACCAGCTTTGCTTTTCTTTTTCAACATTCCTTTGGCTATTGGGGTTCTTTACCAGTTCCATACAAATTTTAGGATTATTTGTTCCAGCTCTGTGAAAAAAGTTGATGGTATTTTGATAGAGATTGCATTGAATGTATAGATTGCTCTAGATAGCATGGACATTTTAACAATATTTGTTCTTCCAATCCATGAGCACAAAACGTTTTTCCATTTCTTGTCTTCCTAAATTTCTTTCATGAGTGTTCTACAGTTTTCTGAGTACAGATCCTTTGCCTCTTTGGTTAGGTTTATTCCTACTTATCTTATGGTTTTGGGTGCAATTGTAAATGGGATCGACTCCTTAATTTCTTTCTTCTGTCTCATTGTTAGTTACAGAAATGCAACTGATTTCTGTGCATTGATTTTATATCCTGCCACTTTGCTGCATTCCTGTATGAGTTCTAGCAATTTTGGGGTGGAGTCTTTTGGGTTTTCCACATAGAGTATCATGTTATCTGAGAAGAGTGAGAGTTTGACTTCTTCTTTGCCTATTTGGATGCCTTTTATTTCTTTTTGTTGTCTGATTGTTGAGCCTAGGACTTCTACTATTATGTTGAACAATAGTGGTGATAGTGGACATCCCTGCCATGTTCCTGACCTTAGGGGAAAAGCTCTCAATTTTTCCCCATTGAGAATGATATTCACGGTGAGCTTTTCCTATATGGCTTTTATGGTATTAAGGTATGTTCCCTCTATCCCTACACTATGAAAAGGTTTAATCAAGAAAGGATGCTGACTTTGTCAAATGATTTTTCTGCATCTATTGAAAGGATTGTATGGTTCTTGTCCTTTCTTTTATTAATGTAGTGTATCACATTGATAGATTTGCGGATGTTGAACTACCCTTGCAGCCCAGGAATAACTCCCACTTGGTCATGGTGAATAATCCTTTTAATGTACTGTTGGATCCTATTGGCTAGTATCTTGGTGAGAATTTTTGCATCCATGTTCATCCGGGATATTGGTCTGTAATTCTCCTTTTTGGTGGGGTCTTTGTCTGGTTTTGGGATCAAGGTAATGCTGGCCTCATAGAAAGAGTTTGGAAGTTTTCCTTCCATTTCTATTTTTTTGAAACAGCTTCAGAAGAATAGTTATTAATTCTTCTTTAAATGTTTGGTAGAATTCCCCTGCAAAGCCATCCAGCCCTGGAGATGGCTTTGTTTTTTGGGGGAGAATTTTTGTTGGGAGATTTTTGATTACTGCTTCAATTTCCTTGCTGGTTATGGGTTTGTTCAGGTTTTCTATTTCTTCCTGTTTCAGTTTTGGTAGTTTATACATCTCTAAAATGCATCCATTTCTTCCAGAGTGCCTAATTTGTTGGCATATAGTTGCTCATAATATGTTCTTCTAATTGTTTGTATTTCTTCAGTGTTGGTTGTGATCTCTTTCATTCATGATTTTATTTTTTTGAGGGTCCTTTCTCTTTTCTTTTTGGTAAGTCTGGCTGGGGGTTTATCAATCTTATTAATTCTTTCAAAGAACCAGCTCCTAGTTTCATTGGTCTGTTCTACTGTTCTTTTGGTTTCTATTTCATTGATTTCTGTTCTAATCTTTATTAATTCTCTTCTCCTGGGTTTTGGTTTTATTTGCCATTCTTTCTCTAGCTCCTTTAGGTGTAAGGTTAGGTTGTGTATTTGAGACCTTACTTGTTTCTTGAGAAAGGTTTGTATTGCTATATACTTCCCTGTTAGGACTGCCTTTGCTGCATCCCAAAGGTTTTGAACCGTGTGATTTCATTTTCATTTCTTTCCATGAATTTTTAAGATTCTTCTTTAATTTCCTGGTTGACCCATTCATTCTTTAGTAGGATGCTCTTTAGCCTCCATGTATTTGAGTTCTTTCCAAATTTCCTCTTGTGACTGAGTTCAAGTTTCAAAGCATTGTGGTCCAAAAATATGCAGGGAATGATCCCAATCTTTTGGTACTGGTTGAGACTTGATTTGTGACCCAGTATGTGATCTATTCTGGAGAATGTTCCATATGCATTCAAAAAGAATGTGTATTCTGTTGCTTTAGAATGGAATGCTCTATATATATCTGTAAAGTCCATCTTGTCCAGTGTGTCATTCAAAGCCCTTCTTTCTTTGTTGATCTTTTGCTTAGATGATCTGTCCATTGCCATGAGTGGGGTGTTACAGTCCCCTACTATTATTATATTATTACTGATGTGTTTCTTTAATTTTGTTATTAATTGGTTTATATAATTGGCTGCTCCTATGTTAGGGACATAAATATTTATAATTGTTAGATCTGCTTGTTGGATAAACCCTTTAATTATGATATAGTGTCCTTCCTCATCTTTTATTACAGTTTTTGGTTTAAAATCTAATTTGTCTGATATAAGGATTGCTATCCCAGCTTTCTTTAGATGTCCATTAGCATGATAAATGGTGTTCCACCCCCTCAGTTTAAATCTGTAGGTGTCTTTGGGTCTGAAATGAGTCTCTTGCAGACAGCATATCAATGGATCTTGCTTTTTTATCCAATCTGATACACTGTGTCTTTTGATTGGGGCATTTAGCTCATTTACATTCAGAGTACGTATTGAAAGATATGAATTTAGTGTCATTGTATTACCTGTAAAGCCACTGTTTCTGTGTATTTTCTCTATTCCTTTCTGATCTATGTTACTTTTAGGCTTTCTTGTCGCTTAAAGGATCCCCTTTAATATTTCTTGCAGGGCTGGTTTAGTGATCACAAATTCTTTTAGTTTCTGTTTGTCCTGGAAGCTTTTTATCTCTCCTTCTGTTTTGAATGGATATAGTATTCTTGGCTGCATATTTTTCTCATTTCTCACCCTGAATATATCATGCCAGTCCTTTCTGGCCTGCCAGGTCTCTGTGGATAGGTCTTCTGCCAGTCTAATGTTTCTACCCTTGTAGGTTATGGACCCCTTGTCCAGATTTTCAGGGTCTTCTCTGTCTCTGAGATTTGCAAGTTTCACTATTATATGTTGAAGTGTTGACCTATTTTTATTGATTTTGAGGGGGTTCTCTGTGCCTGCTGGACTTGAATGACTGTTTCCTTTGTCAGATTAGGGAAGTTCTCCACTATAATTTGCTCCAATATACCTTCTGCCCCCCCTTTTCTCTTCTCCTGGGATCCCAATCATTCTAATATTGTTTCACTTTATGGGATCACTTATCTCTCAAATTCTCCCCTCATGATCCAGTAGTTGTTTATCTCTCTTTTTTTCAGCTTCTTTATTCTTCATCATTTTGTCTTCTATATTGCTAGATTTATCCTAGCAGTTAGAGCCTCCACTTTTTATTGCATCTCATTAATAGCCTTTTTTTTTTACTTGATTAGATATTAGTTCTTTTATTTCTCCAGATAGGAATTCTCTAGTATCATCTATGCTTTTTTCAAGCCCAGCTAGTATCTTTATAATCATTATTCTGAACTCTAGTTCCAACATCTTACTTATATCCATACTGACTAGGTCCCTGGCAGTCAGTACTGCCTCTTGTTCTCTTTTTTTGAGGTGAGTTTTTCTGTCTTGTCATTCTCTCCAGAGAAAAATAGATGAACAAGAGAATCAAATAATAAAATGGCAACAGTGACCCCAGATAAATATACACTAAACAAATCAGAAGAGACCCGAAACAAACAAATAAAAAAAATTTTTAAAAAGAGAGAATATAATCAGACAGGTGAACAGAACAGAGCAATAGACTATATCCTGAGTGTATTTTGGTCTGTTTGTTAGAACAAACTACATGCCAAAATTGTAAAGAAAGAAAAACATGTATATACAAAAATAAAATTAAATACAATGAAAGGATGAATATAGTGTAAAAGTGAAAATTAAAAAAGATTTTTTTTAAAGATTTTATTTATTTATTTGAGAGAGAGAGAATGAGAGACAGAGAGCAGGAGAGGGGGAGGGTCAGAGGGAGAAACAGACTCCCCGCTGAGCAGGGAGCCCAATGCGGGACTCGATCCCGGGACTCCAGGATCATGACCTGAGCCGAAGGCAGTAGCTTAACCAACTGAGCCACCCAGGCGCCCTAAAAAAGATTTTTTAAAAAGAGTTGACAAAACAAGAAATTGGTTGAAAAGGAAAGAGAAAAAAAATTTAAATTGAAAGACTAAAGAATCGTGGGGGAAAAAAACCATGAATTCTATATACTGTTGTCCCCTAGTTCTGTGTGATCAGTAAACTTGGTCTTGGCTGGATGTTCTTCCTGAACTTCTGGGGGAAAGGCTTGTTGTGCTGATTCTCAGGTGTCTTTGTCCCAGGCAGAATTGTACCACCCTTGCCAGGAGGCCAGGCTAAGTAATCTGCTCTGGATTGCTGTATGTGGCTTTTGTTCCCTGAAGGCTTTCCATGCCACTTTAGAGGATGAGAATGAAAATGGTGGCCTCCCAATCTCTGGTCCCTGAGGAGTCAGAAGCTGGGGCCCTACTCCTCAGTGCACCCTCAGAGAAAAGCAGTCAATCATTCCTGTTTCTCTGGTCTCCGGCCGCACTCCATACTCACCCAGCCTATGACCGAGCATTCCTATCTCAGGCATGTGACCCTGTTTCGAGTCTCCAAAACCTGCAGACTCCTGCAGCATGCACCCACATTGCTCCTCCCAGGGGAAGGATGTGTGTGGGGGGGGTGTCTCCCTGCGGTTCTGCCACTTCCTGGGCCCCTGCTCAGAGACCGGTCGCCTGACCGTGCAGGGGTTTGCAGTTTATGGCAACCCTGAGCTGAGAGCTCACTGGGCTCACTGATTGCAGCCAGCTTCCCTGCTCTGATGCCTGGGAACTCTGCTGCACTCAAGCACCCCCGGTCTTCCTGTGACCCTGAGGATCCTGAGACCACACTGTCCCACCTAGAATTCCACCCCACTTCACCACGTGAGCACCTTTCAGGCAGAGACGTCCCTCACAGGAACAGACTTCTAAAAGTTCTGGTTTGTGCTCTGCTGCTATATCACTTTCCAGTAGCCGGCTTATGGAGGCTCCCTACCCCCGCAGTTTATCTTCCCATATATCACCTCGGATTCACTTCTCTGTACCTCCTACCTTGGGGAAAGTGGTTGCTTTTTTATTTGTAGAGTTGCAGCTATTCTCTTCTTGGATCTCCGGTTGAGTTCGAAGGTGTTCAGAGTGATTTGATAGCTATCTAGCTGAATTCCTGGGACCAGATGAAACTAAGGTCTCCTACTCCTCTGCTATCTTGGACTATCCCCCCCCACCTCTTTTTTTATCCACTTGTAAGTCCTCATAATTTCTTACCCAATGATAGCACACACATAAAGATAACTTTCTAATCATCATCACCTATATTTTTTATTTATCCCTTTGGATAACTTTTCATATCATCTGAATGCACTTTTTAAAGATTTTTATTTATCTATTTGAGAGAGAGCAAGAGAGAGAGAGAGAATGAATGGGGGTTGGGGGGAGAGGAAGAAGCAGAAGCAGACTCCCTGCTGAGCAGGGAGCCCGATGCAGGGCTTGATCCCAGGACCCCGGGATCATGGCCTGAGCCAAAGGCAGATGCTTAACCAACTGAGCCACCCAGGCGCCCCTGAATGAATTTTGAAGTGTGTGCTCAACTTCTTATTTTGATTAGTCTTTTCTGTAGTAAGTTTAAATCATCTCTTCTCTATTGTCTTCTTTAAATGTTTATTTAGGATTGATTATCTCCACGGGTTTATTTAGGAAAGCTGACAATGAAGAAGTATGTTTGCTGACTCAGCTGGTGATATCCATGAAAACATACCAGAAGTTTTATCTAATCATGCCAATGGCACTTAAATCTAGGCTTCAGAGTTCCTGGGAGAGCTTCAAGCTCCACCTAATTGAAAGACATTTTAAAGAATCAGAAGTAGAAGGCTGATTCTTTCTTGATTTACCCTTTCTTGATTTACTCCACTGGACCCCTGAGACAACGAGCCAGATCCTGTATTCTGACCCTTCTATCCTTCTCATGGATACATGAATATATCCTTTCCATCCTTTTAAAGCTCTGTCACTCTGTGTCCTCACTGGGCAACAAAGGAGTGGATTCAGTGGCTCTGGTACTGATTTAACTGTTCAGGGAGCTCCCACACTACAGCTCACTGGGTGCTGTTGTTATTTGAAGTTGAAGATCAATATCTGAACTATAACACCTGATCCTCACATGCCAGTCATGAATGCCAGGGAGATAAGATGTGTGTGTGTGTGTGTGTGTGTGTGCGGTTTGGGAGGCAAGAAGTGGTTGTAGTCCTACAGTAAAAAGTTAGTTGATATTTCTTGACTATTGTGAACAGGCCTCTAAAGTCATATATGTGGGAATATAAAAAGCTCATAGGTATTTTTTCTTCAGTGCCCCACCAAGGAGCTGAATTTAGATGAAAAACTTGCTTCCATCCTTGAAAATGCAACCTGTTGTGGACTGAATGTTTGTGGCCTCCCCCCACCCCAAATTCATATGTTGAAATCTTAACCTCCAAATGGGAAGGTGTTAAGTGGGGCTTTTAGGAGGTGATGAGGTCATGGGCAAGGAGCCCTCCTGAATGGGATTAGCATCCTCATAAAAGGGACCCCAGAGAGCTCCCTCACCTTCTTCCCACCGTGTGAGGACACAGTGAGAAGTCAGCAAGCAGCCTGTAGCCTGGAAGAGGATCCTCGACAGAACCCAACCATGCTGGCACCCTGATCTTGGACTTCCAGCCTCCAGAACTGTGAGAAATAAATTTCTGTTGTGTATAAGCCATCAGTCCGTGGTATTTTGTTACACCAGCCCAAACTAAGATACAACCTAATTACATTTGTAATAGAAATTTTAAATAGAAATAATAAAATAGTAGTAAAATTAGAAAAATGGTATAGAAGGGAACATCTGTACAGTTGAGAAGTAATGAGTAAAATGACTCTTTGGTTTTCTTTAAAAATGGGTTTGTCATCTTCATGTAAGGTCCAGCCTTCTTCCCCTGCCACAGGGGCCTCTGACTTCAATGGTCATGCCCCCTTGCCAATGGCAGGTGTTTTCCTGTATACCACAATGTGCGTTTGTTTATAAATTGTATTCATGTGCTGCCCCACAAATACATTATGAATGTTAAAATTTCCTATCTTTCTATATATTTTGTAATATATCAAGTAAAAAGTTAAATAGGAAAAGAAATTTGGAGAGTTTCTCTCCACATCTTAATAAAACACTTTGCCCATTTCTTGTATCCTTTCAATCAGGTTCATTAAAAGTAATTATATTTTAATTTTTTATCACTGAAATTAAAAATATGTATATAAGAGTAGTCATGAAGGAATAATAAGTCCAGTGTATTCATCACTTAATTTTAATAATTATCCATTTATAGCAAGTCTTTTTTTTTTTTTTTGGAGTTCCAGGGGGCTTTTATTGAGATAAACTAACAAAAAGCAAGTTTTTATCAGGGGCGCCTGAGTGGCTCAGTTGGTTGAGTGTCTGACTCTTGGTTTTTGCTCAGGTCATGATCTTTCAGTGGTGGGATGGAGCCCCACATCAGGCTCTATGCTCAGTGTGGAGTCTGCTTCAGATTCTCTCTCCCCGCTCCTCCTGCTCTCTTTTTCTCTCTCTCTCTCAAATAAATAAATAATCTTTTAAAAAACAACCCCCCCCCCAAGATTTTATCAACCATCTTTTCTGAACCTTATAAACTCAGCAGAGATTCTGGTGCATATATGTGTACATACAACATAACACATCCCAATAAAAACAGAGTCCCACTCGAACACTTGCCAATTAACAGAAGGCCAATTTTTCCTATCCCCAAATGTTTTCAAAAATTTGAGTCACCACTGTTCACTTCTCAGTGGAACCGGTCCCTTGTGGCTAGGGACATTGGGATTCTCTCCCATTTTTACTGAACAAAAAATACATTTCTTCAAGTTTTAGTTTTGTTCCAAAACAGGGAAGTGACTGTTTTCTCCAGGCACCCCTCCCCTACAATCACTGGTTAAAATACAGTGGAATTTATGGCATGTCTTATGTCATCTATACCTTCCATATCTTCCTCATTCAAATTATTTTGAAGCAAATTCCAGACATATAATTCCATCTTCAATATATCAAAATTATATTTTATGCCACTTAATTAACATAAAAAAATGAGTGAAAGAAGAAATAGAAAAAAAAAGAGTGAAAAAGAAGAAAGGAAGGAAGGAACCAACATGCTAACTAATGAAGGAAAGAAGGTATGAGGAAGGTAGGGAGGGAGATACATAGTTTGGTTATTATTTTATTCCTGTGAGTGTAAATTCCTATCAAGTAACAAAAGTTTGGTCTGATGCAAGTTAATTTGCTTTATTTTGGAAATGATCCCAGCTAATGAATGTTTACCTTCAAAGAGTTCAGTTCTGCTGCAAACCCATTGACCCCATGCCTGTGTACTTCAAACACTTTTGGTGAAATTCAGACTCTGTAGGTTCATTTGATCCTACCCAGATGGTGGGCATTATGGAACCAGAACCACCATACTCTGGGTTTCCTTGCCACTTAAAACAAACAAAATAAAACTCTGCATTTTTCTGCCCTTTGGTTTTATTTTGTCTTGTTTTCACTTTGGCTGAAAGGCTTCGATAAAACTAGAAAAAATGTAAAGCTACAGAGATTAAATACCAGCGCACAGCAACAATCAAATTTCACCCATAGGAGAATAATCAGGTAACTTTCCTACAACCTCAGACACAGATAATCATTTCCTGAGCTCACAAATACAACACCCCATTCTGTAGGCACTAGATGAAAAGACAGGGGTTTATTTTGCGCTGAGGCCAAAGCTATTCTACTAACTGACCTTGGATTCTGCTGACCTCCAGAGGGAGCCCTGTGGCAGCCAAATCTGAGGTTCCTCTGTGAAAGGGCCAAAAGTAATTTTGTTTCAAATGCCAAAGCAATGTTTATGGAGTGAGGCAATATTTCTGATAACCGAGACCCAAATGTTGGTGTTCAATGGATTAAAGATCAATGGTAGCAATTTCAGAATAGTGAGCACTTTTAATAAGTAAGCAGTTTGGGGCTACACCAATGTAGCCTCCTGAATTCATGGAGAGGAACAAGTGTTCAAGCAGAACGATCTCTAATACAACCATTTGCCTCTTCTATGTTTTGACAAATAGCAATTATCTGAATCCAGCCAACTGTGCTACCTGAGAAATTCTTTGAGCTAAAAACATACAGTGACTTAGAGTAACAACAACTCTAGACAGCCACAAAAGCCTGCTTTGCTGGTGTTTTATGATATACACGTTGCATAAGCCATTGTGAGATCTTGAAACTCAACATTCTCCTCCACCATGTCTTTGGTGGAAGGAAGAGTGATTTAGAAAAAAAAAAAATCTACCATGTGACAATATAAAGGAGCAGAAAATCTGTTATTTAAAATCAATAGAGAATCTAAAGTCTGAACATTGGTTCATCAGTCTTGAACTGAAATGACCATGTAATAATCCTGCAGTGCTTTGGAGGTCATAGTGAGGCTCTGACCAAGGGCTCATGGTTTTCATGTTTGCATTCTTTTGAGGATCTTTTATCCTATTCTTTGAGGATAAGAGTGATAAATGCAGTACTACTACTTTTTATTTATATTATACTTGTCATTCAAAGCAGTCTGAAGACTTTCAAAGAGTAGATATACTTTTACACTAAATATCACAAATACTTTTGAAACAAGGCAGGTTATTAATTAAACAAGTAACTCACTTGCATACTAATGTACAATGCATGTGTTTCTACTTTTTAAACGTGGTTCAGCTGAAAGACAAAAACTTATAAACTTAGGACCATTTATATTATTCAACCAAGTACTGTGCTTTCTGAGCTATAAATTCTCATCATAAAATATCAATTTTTCTGGTATCTACCCCAAACGCACTAGTTGATAAGATTATTTACCTGTGACATGCCATTCCACTCTACCCCCTGAGAGTACAAAGACACAGGTTAAGCAAAGAGAATATGGGAAAGAAGGAAGAATCCAGACCAACAAAAATAGTGGTATTTTTTTTCATTTAAATTCAATTAGCCAACAAAGAGTACATCATTAGTTTTTGATATAATGTTCAATGATTCATTAGTTGCGTATAACACCTGGTGCTCATCACATCACGTGCCCTCCTTAATGCCCATTACCCAGTTACCCCATCCCCCCATCCACCTCCCTTTCTGCAACCCTCAGTTTGTTTCCCAGAGTCAAGAGTCTCTCATGGTTTTTCTCCCTCTCTGATTTCTCCTTCAGTTTTCCCTCCCTTCCCCTATGAATCTCTGTACTATTCCTTATATTCCACATATGAGTGAAACCATATGATAATTGTCTTTCTCTGATTGACTTATTTCACTTAGCATAATCCCCTCCAGTTCCATCCATGTCAGTGTAAATGGTAGGTATTCATCCTTTCTGATGGCTGAGTAATATTCCATTGTAGATATGAACCACATCTTCTTTAACCATTCATCTGTTGAAAGACATTTTGGCTCCTTCCACAGTTTGGCTATTGTGGACATTGCTGCTATGAACATTGGGGTGCATGTGCCCCTTCTTTTCACTATATCTGTATCTCTGGGGTAAATACCAGCAGTGCAATCGCTGGGTCGTAGGGTAGCTCTATTTTTAATATCTTTTGGAACCTCCATACCGTTTTCCAGACTGGCTGTACCAGCTTGCATTCAATAGTTGCATCTTTTTGACATCACAGAGAGTCAACAAGGGACAAAGCTTGAATTTCATAGAAATTCTACTTCATTTTTAATCAAATTGCAAGTGAAAAATGCCAAATTATTCACCTCTTTTTTGACTCAACCAGACTTCACTTTCTATAGGCTGACTCCTTGCTTTCATTTACAATCAAAAAGCAAAGTATATTATGCCCATTATGAACTACTAACTTGGTAATGTTTCTGAAAAATAAGACTATGGCTTACTATAGCAGATTCTTACTATGGCTGATACAGCTGGTGTTATTTTATATATTCCTGTAAAAACACTGCTTTCAGCTATATTGGCTTATTTCCAGTGGAAATTGGTGACTCAAAACAGAGACTCCTCCCAGAGCAGGCATGTGACCGAACATGCAATGTAGGAGCCCAGGAATCTCCTTAACTCAATCAATCACAGGGTCACTGCCCAGTGCTGACTCGATGCACAACTGTGGGACACAGAGGAACCAGGTGACAAGTCTCCCCTGGTATTGTCACTAGTCCCTTGTTTGTCACTAGTCCTCTTGTTTGGTTTCATCAGCCCTCAGGAAAGATATAATGAATGAAATAATGGAGTAAACCAGATCTATTTAAGGAGATTAGGCTTATTTACCTTGATAAAAGGACTTTTAAAATATTCCATCTAAAAAAGTCAAACTCAGGGAAACAGAATAGAGTGGTGGTTACAAGGGATTGGGGGTGGGGAAAATGGGAAGTACGTTGGTCAAAGAGTAAACATTTACAGTTACAAGATTAACAAGTTTGGGGAGCTAACGTACAGGATTGTGATTATAGCTAATACTACTGTATCATATACTTGAATGTTACCAAAAGAATGAATCTTAAACATTCCCACCACAAAAAAAAAAAAAAAGTAATTATGTGACAGGATGGAGGTGGTAGCTAGTGTTATAGTGGTAATCATCTTTCAAAATATAAATGTATCAAATCACCATGTCCTATACCTTAAAATTACACCATGTTATGTGTCCATTATATATCTCTATCTCTATCTCTGTCTATCTATCTATCTATCTATCTATCTATCTATCTATCTATCTATCT